>NC_135069.1:11832500-12132500 GCF_051401765.1 Calliopsis andreniformis | reverse complement strand
ATATAATGGAAAATATACCAAAGAAATTGGAGTCTGCGGCATTGGATGTTGTAAGTACTATTTTCATTTTCATTTTAATTATACTTTAATGAAACTGTAACGAGCTACTCTCGGGAGCACTTTCAGATAGTGTAATTGAAAAGATACTGTTTGAGAGTATTCCCAAGAGTAGCTCGCGATAGTCTTTATTTTCTTAAGTGTCCACACACCTTAAAGTTTTATAAATAATTTTTCTGTATTTTTCAGCTCATAAACCATTGGTTTATGCGATACCTTCGGGCCAACGTCGGCGGCGACAACATATCCCCGAAGAAGAGCAGGCGTATCAGACCGTAAGTATCATTTTGAATTTAATTAAATACTTATTTCATTTAATTTTTATCAATTTTCTGTATTTTTTCGCTTACTTACAGCTTATAAACTTAATGTTTATAAGGTGTCGATTTCATTCAATTTTTTATTAATTTTCTGTATTTTTCGCTTACAGCTTATAAACTTAATGTTTATAAGGTGTCGTGAGGAGCGCCGACAATGGAATAACGACATTTGGGATTAGAACGATATATCCTTGGATTATTTATTTGGTTAGTATGAATATTATAGTACGATTTTTAATTATTAAATATGTTAATAAATTAAAAAATTTATATAAGATTTTTTTATGTTTCAGATAACTAAGAAGAAGAAGAAGAAGAAATAATTTTGTATTTTTTATTTTTTATTTCTATTTTTTTATATTTTTATAATAAAAATAATAATAGTTCGTCATTTATATATACTTGATTGTGTTAATTACCTTATAACACTTCCCCTTCCTAATAGAGTGATAGTCAATTAAAAAAATAAAAACTGTTTTTTTTTTAAATTTTAATTTCATATTTTTAATTGCCTATTACTCTAAGACCTGGTTTAGGACTGGGATAAGTCTGTGTTGTGCTTCACCATTTTTATGGTGATTTATATGCTTAATTGAAGCACAACACAGACTTAACCCAGTCCTAGACCAGGTTTTGCATTGATTTCAACCTATATCAATGCGTGACGTCATCAGGTGTGACGTCATCAGGCGTGACGTCATCAGGTGTGACGTCAGCCCCCTCGACAGCCTGTTCAGAACCCCCATATATATACTACTTGCCTGTAAAGCGAAGATAGTGCACTGGACTGTATGATCGACTTTCCTCTACAATTAAAGGAATAGTCGACAGGTGAATGCACAGAGAGGAAGAGACCTCTTCTCTACGTCTTATGCACCTTCCAAAAAGGCTTACTTCGTGCGAATCACTGCGAGAGCAGGGATTCGCGAGCTTGGAGATGCACTGTCCCTAGCTGGTGCTAGGCTAGGACGCTGGTGACGGTCAGAGGCTCCACTACGCCTTTCACCTCACCGTGTGCATCTATTCATCACACAGAGGTTGCTACTAAACGGGTGGTAGAACACGAGTAACGCAGAGGGATAGGCACTTACGTTAACTCTGTCTGGATGTACCCGTCAACCAATGCACCCAAACAGTGGTCTCCATGCTCTTATGACAATTAGCAAACTCAGAGAATCGTGACAATCACCGATTCCAAGAGTGCATTAATTCGCCAAGAAATCCCTTTACTGCGAGCTGATTCGTCTATCGCACGTACAATACGTGATAGCCGAACAGACAAATATATCAGGCCGCAAGAGAATTGACCAAACAGCTAGATTTCTAATACTTCGAGAACTTTGAGCGTTTTTGGAGAAACCAAGGTGCTCTTAGCGAAGTAGGCTCGAAATGGCTATAAAGCTGTTGATATGTTGCTACCTGTCAAAGGACTGGCGCAAGACTGACTGCGCGACTCGCGTGTGTCTTCGCGAAAACGCGGAATACGCTAATTAGCCGCTGCGCGGCGCTCGCTTATCATATTTTAACTTTGTCCAATGTTCGACAGTTTCTCTCTCTCTCTCTCTCCCAGGCTCCGACGTCCCCACTCGACGTCGGGCCTCAAATTCGAACAGCTAACACAGGTCGTTCACCTGTTCGAGTTCAACTGTAATAGCTAAAAACGAGTCATGCTCCAAATTCACCGTGTTTGTTATTAGCGCAACGGAATCTCCTACCGAAGACGACCTTCAGTTGGTCACGTAATCAACAGACAACGGTTTTCGCGAACGAGATAAAGTGCTCGTTATATCATCGCTTTTTTAAACACGTTTTAACGTCGCCTACAATATTATGAAGTTCATAATATCCATTTAAAGATATGACGGCGATCTTGATTTTTTGTTAAAAATCAATTTTTTTTGTAATTTAAAAAATTGCAATTTCTTGTCCGTTAAATACTGATTAACTTTGATAAGAAACACTTATCAACTAAAAAATCGTGGGGACTAATTTGTGCCGCACCCTGTACATATATCTATTCCAATTGTGTTGATGTAAACAATATTTTACTTCAGACTTTAAAAAGAAATATTTCTTGCAGTATATTGGTCTGTCGATATCATTCAAATTGCATATAAAATATTTTTGGTGTCATCACAATTAGTAAAAGAAATATTTAGGTGGCATTACGTAAGTGGACCACCCTGTATCGCGTTTCAACATTTGCAGACAAAAGTAACCTAATGTGTGTACATGTGAATTAAGCAGGCAAATTACGTAATATTAACTCTTTCTATATCATAGCAAGTGTTTTGAGTTGGACTATGAATTGCAATCCATCGTTGTACCAAGTAGAAGCATTTATTGTTATTCAACGATATTTATCAATTTTGGCTGAAGTGTCCTGCGATCGTGTTAAGTGTCGTAAAATTTCCGATCAGCTGTTCGACGGTGAGTGACCTCTCTCGTCCCCTTGCGTTAGGACTACACTGTTGATTGTAAACTATAATAATATACCCTCTAATAACTGAAATGAGTGTCATTTATTCGAAAAATTTGATATTCGTTAGAAAAGTGGTATCACAGTCCGCCATAAGTGGTTCCGAAAATAGGTTAAATGAAACTCTTACGAAAATTCCGTTTACATTTTGCGTTTTCCTACATACGTGCGACTGGAATAGAGAAAAAGATTCGTATACCGATTTCGATAGTGCGCGTTAAAAGTATCTTTATTTCTATCCCTGCTGAAGTTTGAATTGCGTTTGGGTATGGTACACTCATAACTATTGTGCAACAACGTAACGTGTGATGTTGCGCATAGCGCCGTCCCCATTTTGGTGAATTTCGGAAATAAGTGATAAGAAGGGCCGTACGACGCCCGTGCGAAACGCATTCCAAGAGACGCCTCCTGGAGAAAAATATCGTGAATTTGAATCGCTGCTAATTTCAGGTGCCTCCGTGCCGAACGCGCACGACGTGTCAGAGCCGTAGAGGAAACCTGAGGGACCATGAGACCATCCCCGTCCCCCGACCGCGCAGTTTCCGGATTCAGGCGCCTTATCTACACCGGATGGTACAGGGCCCCTCCACCCTCAGAATTGAGGGACTTGCCGCCTCCTCGGAGGATCAGAGAAGCCAAAAAAAAATCTGCCAATTACAAGCTGAGGGATGGTCCCGCGGTGTTGCCCTTCTACAATGGCTCAACAGGAAGGCGAGGGTGGAGGCGAGCCCGAAGATCGTTGCTCAGGCTGCAGGAGCCATAAGAAGTCCTGGAGAAGTCTCCACGATGCCAAGGAAATGCGGATCGTCGCCGGAAAGGAGCGGTGTCGCGCTCCTCGCATACGCGCCTGTACCATAACGAGTACGCCGAGTGGCTTATATAAATAGCGCTTGAGCGATCGTGCCGCAAATTGGTGTGCGGGGTGTGGGGGCATGCGCGTGTGCCGAGCGTCGACACTCGTTGCTGATACGCGACTATCGACAGTTCTGCGACAAGCGATTAGGGATCAGCGCTTTTAGAGTAAGCTGCACACATTACTTTGCTCTCTATTACCAGACACGGAATGCCGTTGGGATCGTCGCCGTGATCGTAGGCCGAATCAATATCTCTCTCCCAAATATCGATCTAAATCCGTAAGTCATCGCTAGAGAATGGTTGCGATATGGCGTGACGCATACCAACCAATTGTGGAGGCCGTAAGGTAACGTATAGCGTAGCAATAATAATGACGCACGCGAAAGCTTCGTCCTTCTTCGTGCATGGGATTCGGGGACGACAACATCTAGGTAAGATCCGACTCCGGAGCTAAGACTCCTACATCTGTTAAAATCTCATGGATATCTCCCTCCACTAACGTATTCTGTTGGTCGTTTAAAGCCAAGGTACGAGAAGTAAATCGGTTTTTATAAAACAAGGGTTTCCTTTGAACCTGCGGACTTCGACAAAAGTCGAAGCTCTGCGGTCACGCATGTGGGTAAATCAGAAGATTCCAGCCCTCACGGAATCTCTCAGATGACTAAACATCTCCATATTCGTACCTCGACCAAACTCATAACTCGCGAAATGGTCCTCGGGTTACTTTCCCACGGATTACATATCACGGGAGTACTGCGTGTAACAGCCTCGTTATTATATTGTAAACGGTACTCGATCAAATACATTTGATCTTATACAAGACAAAACTGTGTACTGACTTGCATTTTCGCCGTGAAGAACCTAAAGTCCGCTACCACTTCGTCACTCTCCGTTCCACAGAATCCAGCCCTCTCTCTCCACGATCCCAGCTAGCCCAGGTAGCGGACACTTTGGGACGCCCGCTTTTCGCGCTAGTATCTTCAATACCTGACACTTCAAATAAATTAAGGACGCGAGGAGCGTGCGTGACTAGTTTGCATAGTCATTTGTGATCGTCCACGGGTTGACGCAAGCCATCACGTCACAATTAATAAGAGAATACGAAAAAAGTGATCGATTTAGCATGAAGTGTCTTGCAGATGAAGGAGTCTGCTTTATCGGGTCAGTAAGAAAGATGCATCTGCTCCTGGGGAAAAGAGATCCGTTGAGATAGCGTTAAGTTCCCGCCGGCTCATGCGCTGGCCTCTTGGTACGCTTCAGGGCTCAACTCTAGAAAATCAAACTATAACAACCAAAACATCAAATGCGAAATCGTTAGTCTCAGTTTTCACCTTATGTTTATGTCTAGAGTCACTCCTTAAATTTATCCCATAGCGTTCCAAAACATCCTGCATAATTTATAATATATAATTTGTATATAATGATTGTATCATTTTAAATAAAATACTCTGTACTGTGAAAATATTATTTTACGTTTGTAATATGTACCAATGATAAGAATAATGTTTATATACCGTGACTGTAATTCCTAAATAAAATTTTAGATATGTAATTTAAAAATCTGAAATAATTTGAAAGTATCTTCTACGATAAGTTTTCTATGATATCGTGTAGATGGAAGCATCTGTAATGCCGATGATGACATTTGTTCTCTTCTTACGTCTTTTCTTATTTATTTAGAGCTTTCTGAGCCTATAAAACCATCTTATGCTCTGTCTTTAAGCTCGATTAACGGTAACAGAAGCATAGCTACAATTTGTGGTTTAAATGAATACAAATAAATACGAAGGTTTAAAAAGTATATATAAATTATTGTTATTATCATCATTATATTATACATCAATGTAAAGTAATTTTAAATACAAAATTTTAGAATTATATTTCTATCATGAATGCTAAATAAAATTTATGAATACAAGTTAATATGAAATGACTTCTTATACATGTTATAGCGTTAAACTAGTTTAAATTTTCTTTGAATAAATTATAAATTGTTTACAACTTGTTCCTTCGTTCCATAAATAAATGACATACTTAACACTTAGCCAACCACGCTCGCGCAAACCAACCTGTCAAATGGGTAGATCTCCGCGATCGGTCGGCTACCGACTTACATTGGATCGGGTAGATCTACCCGATCGGTCGGCTAAGTGTTAAAATTGAATTTTATGAGTATTACAATTTATACAATTTATTAATGTGAAATATATTGTAGAATATTTAACACTATAACTGTTACAAAATTCTGATTACATTTTAAGTTATACGTTAATAATCACGCTAACAAGAACGCAACGGTTTGCTTATACAACTTCATTATTACACAGATTTTAGAAGATTCAATCAAAAGAAAATTTGTGTTTTAAATTATTTCTAAGAAGAAGTGATTATTGAAACTATAATTTTCTGCTTTTTTTTTCAATTTCGGCCAAAAATAATATTATCGATTTTATTGTTGACATTATAATGATGACAATGTGTTTAAAAGAATATACAAGGTGTCCTACAAAATTGTTGCTACGAAATTTTAAAACCATCCTTAAATTTTACAGACAATTTTGTTGAATAAATATCTAACTCTGCATAATTGTCATAAATGATTATTTAATTATCTGAACTTTTGAGGGGACACAGGACAAAGGAAACAAGAAAGTTAATTTTTTTTATTTAATGAAACTATAATATTTCTTACTGGAGTAAACCATAAAAAATTCGGTAAATATATAGATTAGGGAAGCCACCTCCGATTTCAATGACCTTGGAATATGTTCTCAAGGTCATTATTCTGAATAACTTTCCCTAGAGATATTCTTAAAAGTGTTCTCAACATTAAAAAGTGCGATCGGAGTTAGTCTGGGTTAGGTTCATTAGTGGGGAGGGGTTTGGGGAGGGGCTGCCGCCCCTGCCTGACACGTTTCCGTATATTTTCCCTATACATATACAAGGAGATCTCTTTTAGTTTTCGAGATATTCGCAAAGAAAATTTTCAATATTGAAAAGAGTAATCGAAATAGGTCTGGGTTAGATTCGTTAGCAAAAGCTTCTGTTTACCTTCCTCACTGAAACCTATATTGATAATATTTCTTATGATGTCAAAAAAACTCGAGTGAAGACAGTTCATTATTATAAATTTCGAACAAATCGTTGTAACGTAACGTCGTGCATTAATTGTTGTAGAAATCGATGAAGCCAAATTTGGACGTCGAAAGTATAATCGCGGACGACTTATTACGGGACAATGGATTTTCAGTGGTATAGACCGTGACACAAAAAAGATATTTGTAGTACCAATACTGTCCCGTAGAGCAGAAGTATTATTGTCTCTTATTGTAAAAAAGATTGCTCCTGCAACAATAATCCATAGTGATTGTTAAAAAGCATATGAACAAATTGATAAAAATATATATCAACATTTTGTAGTGAATCATTCGAAAAATGTCGTTGATCCAATCACAGGTGTCCATACCCAGAATATTGAAAGAGTACGGAGAGATATTCTTGGCAATATTCCTAGATATGGTCGTAGTGAATATCATTTCAACTACTATCTGACAGAATTTGTATTTAAAAGAACACTCGATTTTGACGAACGACTGGATGCTCTTTTTCAAGTAATGACAAATACATATAAAATAACTGAAGATATACAGGAATAAACAAGTAGGAACGTGTCTATTATTTTTGGGAGGGGCTGCCGCCCCTCTCCAAATCTTTCCCCGCTAATGAACCTAACCCAGACCATCTCCGATCACATTTTTTAATATTGAAAACATTTCTGCGAATATCTAGAAAACTAAAAGAGACCGCCGGGTATATGTATAGGGAAAAGTTGTTCAGAATAATGACCTTGACAACATATTCCAAGGTCATTGAAATCAGTGGTGGCTCCCCTAATCCATATATTTACCAAAAATTCTATCATTACAAACACATCGCGAAAAACGACGTAAGAAACTTGTAAAAAATTAACATAACTTATGGATTATGTGTTTAATTAGAATAACTGTTCGAATAATATTAACAATAAATAAAAATCAATCGATAGTGTCGATCAATAAAGTTAATGTACGATGTTGCAGAAGCTACGTTGACCTTTATATGCTATTTATATTTTTAGTAATGTCTTTGTTGTTATAAAAATAATTTTAATAGTCCAGTCTAACAAAAAGTAATGAAGCAGCAATAAAGTTTCTTCGGAAAAAATATTCATACTGATAAAAAAGGTACAGATAATAATATAAGGTTCAGGAACCAAGAAAGTTATGCGGAATTGAAATTTTTCACAAAATTAGACAAAAGTTCAATGTTTATCTAATATAATTTTTTTTTAAAGTTTAAAGTCCCGAAATTTTGTGGCGACAGTTATGAGGAATGCCCTGTATAACACATATTAAAGAAAAGATTTTTAAATAATCTTATACTAGTGGTATAATAAATTGGTCCCACTCCCTTAATTGCATTTTACATCGCATATATTATATTCTAGTATACTATATATATAATTTTGAGTGTATAATTTTAATGAGTATTGCTACTAGCAATATAGTATATTCGATTACAAAGTGTATATAATCTCTACAGACTGTTATGGAACCATTAGCAACAGCTTAATTAGTTGAAAGAATTCATGAAACAAACAAATTTTAATAAGTTTTGCTGTACTTTATAATTTTTGTATAATTTTGCATTTTGTAGATTCAGTTCTTTGTGCAGGTTATTGTAAAATTATTAATATTTGGATTACAGAAATAAAAATTTGAAAAACTACTATAATTCGTTGTGTTATAAAAATTGATTCTGCTTTTGTTTCTTTTTCGATCATTGAAAATATTGAAAACATGTTTATAAAAGGATTTTTCTAAATTCGCACAAATGGGAAAGAACTATCTAAAATTGTAGAGGAAATAGTAAGAACTAACAAGTTGTAAGAGAACCCTGGCGGTCAACATAATTAGAGTTATATGCCTTCTTCAGATAAAAAAAAACCTAAATATGACTGTCCTCTTTTTTCCTACTGGCAATAAAAAAATGCTTTAAAATACCTGTATACAATTGTATGAACGATTTTAAAGACCTCCCAGACCTGTTAGAAAATGAAATTTTCAGTAAAACATTCAGGTTGTATCAGTCTACGTTGACACTTCATGTTCACATACAATATTCGAAAAATATTTAAATGAAAGAAAGGTACTTACAAAAAACAGCTATTTTAGACTAGAACGATTCGAAAAGTTTTGTCGGATCGTGTGTTACCGCCTTAAGTAAGGATACCAGGGATACCAGGACGAGTAAAATTTTTTTATAATAGACAGAGTAGGCAGCCAACACGGTCGAAGGCGTCATTATCACACTCGTGCTAATATAGTGACGTCAGAAAGTTTTGCTCGCCTGACATCCCTGAACGATACCAATTGTCCTGTATTCTTAAGATTACCATTCTTGTAAAAGTTAACATCACACTGACTCACACCGACTGAAGGTTCCAACTCCTTACCTCCAACTGTGACATATTTACGACCGAGTCAAGAGTTTTTTAATGTCCTGGACTCCTAATTGATACAACGATCATCAATTATCGACTTCGCAACCAATATGTATGTTTAATGAAGTACCACAAGATACTAGGTCAGCGTTTTATATAATTAAATTGAGCAGGAGTGGAACTTGTATCTCAGGTGCGGAGAACACACTGGTACTTTCCGTGGTACCAGTGCTATCGATTTGAACAAATGGAGATAGGAGACGTATGCATCCAGAAGCCTATCACTACTGAGACTGGTGGATAAACTTTAAAAGAAAATGAAAATAAGGAAAGGATACTACGGAGAATCAATAGAATAAGAAAAGAGGAAGGAAGGTGAGAGTACAAAGAAAGAAAGACAATAGTAAAGGAGAGAAAGTCAAATAGCATAAGGAAAAGGAAAAAGATAAGAACAAACTACTAAGAAGAGACGAGAAAGAGAGCAAAGAAAAGTAAAAAAGAAGCAGAAGAATAAAGGAAAGTAAAGGAAGACAGAGAATGAAAAGCGAAAGAGAAAAAACGGAAAAAAGAAAAGATGACCAATGAGTAAAAAAGATATAGGAAAATAGGAAAAACAAGGAAACAGGAACGATATTAGAAATTATAAACTGCAATTCTACGACGAGGATACGGAGGACGAATTAGATGTGTCTAAAGTTAAAAAGAAAACTGTTCTCGAAAAAGGTGCTGATGAAGATTCCAATTTTGATATTAATAGAAAGAGACGAGATGTGGAAGAAGCTGTGGAAGCCGTGGATGGGCTGAAGGAGAAAAACTTGTTGCATGAAGTCATTATTAGACTGTACTGAAAGGTTGAAATAATTTCAGACTAAATGCTGAGAAATCCCGATAAAGGTAGCCATTACCAGTATATTTATGTTTCGCAAAAGAAAAAAAGAAAAATAATCTTTTCCCAATCATTTTTATGCCTTTTCCCATTTCAGGTTTGCTCGGATGAATACCGATCATTTATCGCCAGATAGCTAATCAACAACCAAGCATATCTCAATCCTATTCCCATAGAGTACTACTGCTTCGGTACACCCGCGTATAGCGCAAACAATCGGCTCACGGAGATCACAAAAAGTGCAAATTAACTACCCTTCCGAGAATATATGTTCCTGACCGGTCCCGAACAAGCGATGGTAACTGAAACAATTCGTATCATTTCAAATCTGTATATATAACAAAAAATTCAAGTCATTTCGAACATGTTTCGAAACTTAAAACTCCTGAAAGTCTTGAACCTTGAATTTTGATAAGTTTTGAGTCTTCGAACTTTTGATGTTTGGAAAACCTTGATAGTTTTAAAAGTTCTGAGAGTTGAAATAGGTCTTGAGAGCTGGGATATAAAATTCATTATCTTATTATTAGAAGCATTTCTAATATGTATTTTTATATAAGCAATATTATTAACATAAAGTATCGAAGAAAATTGGAAAAATTCGACATGTCCTTCAAGAGTTTCGCGAGTTTTAAGTCTCGAATCATGTACGAAGTGATTCAAATCTTCATAGTCTTGAAAAACATTAAAACGCTTCGAAGTTGAGATTTGAATTCCTATCACTATGTGTATCCCAAAAATACTGTATGTGAAAGCAAAGTGTCACCATTGTAGTCACATATATGTAGCAATATTTTACACAATATATGTAGCAATATTTTACAAAGTAATAAGGAAGTTCAAATAAAAAACAAAATGTCCTATGACAATGTCCGATCTACCTCCATTTGGAAATTTTACAGACGCAGTGAAGAACAAAAGAAGTCTTGAAATATTTTATTGTATCTCTTCCAGTTTGACCTTTATAAAGCTTTAAAAATCCGAAATGTTCATAAGTAATGGATCTCATACGGTTGTCATACATTTTGTATTCCATTTGAGTTCCCCTATCAACCTTTAAAATTTTGCTACTTATATTGTATACATCCTGCATATACGCCATTTGATATATTATTATACAAAAAACTTACTTAACTTTAAAACCATGATTAGTCCATGACTCTATATTTACTAATAATAATATTTTTTGTTTGTTTCTATACATTCTACCAACTAGTTAATTCTTTTCTAATAGCTTTAAAACATTATGTACGTCTTTAAATTTGTCTATACGCTTAGAATTCTGCTTAGCTTACTTCAAATATGCCAAAAATGAGAGAACCAAGTGCACAACATACGTAATACATTTTCTATAACTTTTTTTATCTTAAGATTAAAGTAAACATATATATCCTTGTAAATGTGTATGGAATTCTGAACACTGATCGTTAATATTGTTAGAGATTCCATTAGGCTCTTCATTTATACTTATGTAATGTTGCCTACATAATCTTACAAGAAATGTAAATGTAAAATGCATACTTTACAGTTTTATACGTCCATATAAAATATACTATCACGTTCTGTGATTGAAATAAACATCTAGTAAATGTAATTTTAACTGTTTCGAGATTTATTTATTCAAAACTGGCTAATTCGTATACCGCATTTTGAATATTCAATTAAGAGATTTAAATGAAGTAGAGGTGTGCGGGTACCCGAGATTCCAGGCTCAGGCGGGTTCGGAAAAAGTCGGACGAGCTCGGACGGGAATCCGAGCCATACGAATGTTCGGGTAGTTTGATCGTAACGGATAGCTTGATCGTGGCGGCAAGCTTGATAGTGGCGGGAAGCTTGATAGTGGCGGATAACTTGATCGTGACGGGTAGTCCGAAACATTCGAGTCAGATCGACTCGAAATTACATATCCTATGCAAATATAGACATCTGTGTATGTGTGGCTGCATATAAGCAAGTTAATGTGCAGTAATATTAAAAAAAAATACATATTTTAAATCTATTAAAACAGTCTAGGAAAAACATTTGAATCTAATTGTACACTGCTATATTAACATTCCATCAATTTTCACCCCAAATAAAATAGTTAAACTTTGAAAATGTTTTATAAATAACTATTTTTGTAGTTTACATTAAAAAAAAAAAAAAAGGAACAGGATACGAAAATAAAAAATAGAAAAAAAATTAAAAATTAATTATCCACACCAGGGATCGAACACCAAGCCTTAGGCACGTGAAACATTTGTCTCAATGCTCTCGGCCACAGTCTTAGTTGAGAGAATGTTTAATGTTACCTCTTATATGGACCTTTCAAATCTTTTTTATTATTTTTCTCATTAATGAAAGCCTATGGGAGAAAAAGCCGTTAGGGTTTTCTTGTATGTGATGTGCATTATTTTTATGCAAACTTTCATAAAAATCTAAATCATTTTGGCAGCTTTTCCTTGTCAATTTAAATTTGAGTTTAATAATATATAAATAACTATTTTAAAAATATTATTTTATCCTCGTGAAAATGATAGAGGTTCAACAATATTCACACTGAGTTTATTATCTATGGAAATGATTAAATGTATTAAGGAACGCATTACATGTGTAATACGCATTGCATTAACGAAGCAACTTCTCTAAGCCCGATCGCGGACGCCGCGCTTTCGCCGATCTGACTCGAATGTTTCGGACTACCCGTCACGATCAAGCTATCCGCCACGATCAAGCTACCCGCCACGATCAAGCTCCACGTACATCCGTATGGCTCGGGTTCTCGCCGAGCTCGCTCGACCTCTTCCGAGCCCGACCTGACTGATCGAGTTGCCGCCATTCCGGATACCCGCACACCTCTAAAATGAAGACATTAAACATATAATTGCTAAACGCATTTTTAAATTAATATAAAATAAAATGTTCTGATGACAAAATATAACAAGTGTTAATATGAATAAATTAAAACTTGAAGGTAATAATAATTATAGGTATATTCATTTTTAAAAATGAATGATTAAAAGTGTTGATACTTATCAGTGAGATTACATATACATACTTCTTGAAACGAAATTGAAAGTCAATTAAAACTGTAAATTTTATATCTATACATATATATATATTTGAATAAACTTACATCTAATGTAGAATAAGTAAAACAATTTGCAACCCACAATAATTTAAAGTGGCTTCATTTACATATTGATGAATTACAATGTAGTTCTTATATCTTAGGTATATTTCTAAGATGAATTGTATATTATATTATATTGCAATTAAAATTTTGATCCAGTTATTATAATCAGTCAGTGACCAAAACTTCCTGTACTTTGTCTGTATCATTGTTTTACATATTATGTACTACAACAAACTTGACTGAACTCAAATAATATAATAAACATTGTAAAAGGGAATGTGTATTAATTAACATGTAATAATCTAAACGGTAGATCACATAGATTTATCTTATTATATAACTGTAATAAATATATTCTATAAAATAACTATGATATTATGATGACAGTAAAAATACGATTTCAACATTACATATTAGCTTTACTAAAAATTTCGTTTCTAATAGCAATATTTTAAATTTCAAAATACTTTTATGAATATTGAATTTTATATAAAAAAATGATACAAATTCTGTAAGATACGTCATATGAAAATTGATTATTAGCTGTCTATACTGCACCATTCTTAAAATATAGTATATTAATATTAGTGAAAATATATAATATATTAGAACAACATGTTAATACCAAAAATATAGCACAATCTATGTGAAGAGTAAACATAATTCTGACTGCACCTGATAGCTGATTTTAACCCCTTAACATATCAACATTTGTTTATATACATGACATCAGACACTCTACAATATCTAATATATTTGAAGTTAATTTAATAACGTTTCATTTGATTCAATTACTTAAATAAATACTTCCTTTATGATAATAAATTTATATAATCAATATTTCAAATGATTCATACATGGAGGCCGCACGGACTACTATTGAAAGTGCGATGAGTTCGTAGAAAGAGATAGAATGTAAGTCCATCCTTTCTCTTGCTAACATCAAGGCGGACAAATATCTCTAAGAGCCATGCTCATAACATTTCTTTTAGTAATCAAATTTGTTGTATTATTTAGATAAATCGTGTTACTTCAGTAAAAATAATGTATTTAAGAAAAGCGTGATTACAACAATCGTTTCTATATCACGTACAAGAATAAAAGTTTGAAAATAGTATTAAAATCAAATTAAAATAAATTCTTAATTAGAATTTTGTACTTTAATTATCCAAGTGTGGTTAAAAAATTGGTTATAAAATACTTTTATAGGATCGATATCGATATTTATAATCGGAAAAGTAACTGTCATAACTAGAAAGTAATTAACACAATAGAAAGATTCCTCACATACATACACATGAAAAGATGATTCTGTTAGAAATTTATTATGAAAAAGTATTTGCAAAATAAATAAAAAATTAATAAATATATTAGTTGACGAAAATATGAACACTGCTTTATTTGAATAATAAAAACATTTATTGATTACAATTTAATATTATACGAGTATATATTCTCAGAATTCTTTTTTTGGACTGTATTCTTTTTCATTCGTAATGATGATTGATTCTGATTCGTAAAATATATATCAAGCATTTTTTTAATTAATTCTACTCTATGTTTTTCTTGGTCATTTCCATGCCTGATTCCAAGTAGAAATATTGGTATTTTATTTATGATTTTGTTTAATAAAGTGTTACATGTTCCTTTCCTTGAAATATGAAATATTCTAAAATATTTTTCTATTTCCTTACAACATACCAAGTTACGTGTCGTGATCGCTTTGTATGTTTTGAAGAAAGGTGCTAAGCTATAGGTGCTACGTTCCTAAAGTAACTAAGGACAAAAAAGCATAAGCCAATCCCGTGTAGAGAGAAAGAAAGAGAATACACTTACTTACACCCTAGCTCTTTCTACGAATTCGTTACACTTTCAACAGTAGTTTGTGGTGCTCCAAGTATATGTATATGCTCTAAGGTTACAACCGATGGGACAAGCAGAAAGGCGGTGGATTCTATATGAAACATAAAACCAAGTACGCAAAAAAACAATTACCTAACTAGAAAAAAATTATTGCAGTGGCTGCAAAGAAGTCAGACGGTATAGGAATAGGAGAGTTTCCTCGATCCAGTTAATAATGTGATTGCGTTAAATAATAATACGCTAGAACCGAAAATACTTATGAGATGGGATACGGGGCTCCTTCCACTGTTGCTGATTAGGCACCACATTTCTTCTGCGAAACTTCTTTCCGCCCACGCGCAGTACTATTTACAGTTACGGGTAAATTAATTTTTTCAAAAATACTGTGATGTGAATAAATTTTACTTTCTATGTTCGATTAATTTTTTTAATGTAGAATCATCACTTTCAGCTTGTAATCGATTAAAACTTGTAAGATCATTTATAGTAGTTGCATCTTCAGTCACTTTTTTTGTTTTCAAGTAAACAAAATGGAATAATTGTTTCTTCATCAAATACTTCAAAGAGATAATACTGTAAACTTAATATGAATATGACAATAATCGATATCTCTGTACCCTTGCAATAACAAAATAACATACACGTGTTCGTTGAAAAATGGTGTTCTAGAACTAGTGGTACAAGCGGAAAGGTAATGAAAACTGATGAAAAAATTCTTTTGACAGAAAACTGAGTCTGAATTATGATAGGGTATATGGGTACTAAAATACAGTTTCAGGTACTCGAAGGGTCCACCGGATAAGAACATTCACGGTTTGATCATTTCTTCCTTTACCGTTTAGATAGAAACATTCTCCTCTCCCTGTTTACTCCTCAAATGTCTAAAACTGTGCTTTGGGCCTTTTGTCTTCAACTAAATTTCAAAATCAATTTTCTCTAAAATTAAGTATGATATAAACAAATTTTATTTCATATTTTCGATTTATTTTCTTGATATGGAATTGCCACTTTTCGCTTGCACCGCCGACTTTTAAGATACTTTATATATTCCTACACTATGTCATCCTCTAATATAGAAGATATGTGTTACAAAGGATGAATCACTTAATTTAATCAACTCAATTATTTTCATGATTATTGGATGAATCAATATTTTTTATTATAAATGGTCCATTTTGAAAGACCTTCCAGGTGGATCGTCTTTTTCGTGTAAATTTTCAAGGTCACCTTCAACTTTTTCATACATAAACCTATAATTTTTCCCCACATCAACTAGCAGGAATTAAGAGGAATCGAACAAACTAGGAAAGCAAATACTTCTTTTTATAATGATACAAAAATTTTGACTCATCCAATAGTTACGAAAATAATTGAGTTGATTAAGTGTTCTACTCTAATCTAAAAAGTGTTCAGTAACAAGTTCTTGGCTTGGAGAAAATATAAAAGATGATGTTGGATGCAAGTATGATACAAAAGTCAAGATTACCGTAGTTATGGTAGAGTTTTCGTTTGTTAATTATACACGTTTAACAATTAGTCAAATTCACTTGAAACTTCATAAATTGTCAAACACCACTTGCCAAAATATACTCCATCATAAACATTATCTATACCGAATGCTGCATAATATCTATGATAACCACATATTTCCTTAAACTCTTACAATTAAGATACGAAGGCTCATACGCAATTCGTTGTTTTTGATTTTCGTCTTTATCCTTTAAATTTTCTTACGCTTATCAAACACTTTTTATAAATAAAATTGCGCTAAAGATAAAACCACTAACCTATTATACAAAGATTAATGTACCAATAACTAAATCTAATAGAACAAAAATGCGTGTGTAAATAGAAATTTCTATTTCTTATTGCAGTATTCTCTACCACGAAGTCCAAATAAATTGCACTATGACATTACTATCCATATCATACATTCCCCGTTATAGGGAGGCCACTGTATTAATTCATACAGAGATATGCAAAATGAAACGATATAAAACCAACTTATTACCATAAAGTTGATCGTCGCTTGTTGAATAAATTCGAAAAAGTTTTATATGTTAAGGAGTTAAAGTATAAACATAAAGTTATGTATACATGTACATTTCCAAAATGTAGTCCACAACGAAAGATTCCTAAAACCTATTTACATGCACCAGTGAAGTAAAATTTGAAGTTTGAATATAAAAGATGTTACAAAAATAGGTTGGCCAAATTTTGGTATAATATTCTACGCCTCCTAAAAATGAAAAAGAGTCATATAAACATAGGTCCGAAAACTCTTCGTCTTCAAGATATAAACGTTTTTTGTTTGTAACTGAATATTCAAAAAATTTGTCATTTACTTGTAGGGAATGGCCAGTGGAATGAGAAACGTCACGAATGCTTCGCTTAACGATGTATTATTTTCAACGACTCCCCACAACAGACTGACTTGTTCTCCCTGTGTTCTTCTCAAAATCCAATCATCCATTTCCACAGACACATATACATACACATACACGGCACACGTGCGGAATCGGCATCACACAAGGGCGGCATCGATCCTTGAGGTGTGTCAAATGTCTCGGCGCGACGACGACCCATTTCACCTACATACTCAAAGAAATTCCTAAAAATTACATTCTTGTATCATAAGAGTTATGAGTATCAGCATGCTATTAATCAATCTCGAAGCCAACATCAGAAAAAGATATTATTAATTCTTGTAATTTTTCGTGTGATATCTGCTCGTGTAAACTTGAGATAAACAAAAAATATGTATATCTTGAAAATGAAAAGTCTCCGGATCTGTATTTATGTGACTTTTTTTATCCTAAGAAGTGTAGAATGTGATACTAAAGTTTGACCACTTACTTCTGTAACATCCAGTATAAATTAAATTGACATAATACAACATTTCCTAAAACTAATAAAATATAGTTTGATAATACTTTAACAAAAGAAAAGCGTTCATTAATTTCGTTATAGAAAACTTTTTCTCGTTTTACGCTAGTGCTTAAATTAATGACGACTCCGCCTTGAACGTTTTCTTCTTTTTTTCTTTGAAACAACAGTATTTGCACTATTTTTAGAAGTGGTACCTTCACTGACATTTGTAGAGATAATTGTTTCAGTTTTCTCTTGTGGTATATCCACAGTGGAAGCTTGTCCGCTAGTTTCTTCACTTTCGCTTTCAGCATCGCTTGCCCCTGTACCAGTAACACTTTCCACTTCATCTTCCGCATTACTTAATTCAAGTGAAATAATCTTTTCTCGCAATGTTTCAACCTAAGAACAAAATATATAGATTGCAAATGCATGAGCAATTTCATATAGTGCTAATATATTAAAGACACCGCAATATTGTATTAATTTGCATATTCCCTAGTTTAAACGAGATAATTATACAGTACACTAGAATGTATTACATTAAAAAACGCATTTCAAATTAAAAATATCACCATAACGTGTAACATGTACCATTACCATTAAAACAGCTACAATGTATTGTTATAAGAACAAAATTTACTCAAAAGTACGTATTAAAGAAATTATTAGATTAAAAAATAGTAGCATTACCAATAGTGTGAGAAGAGTTTGTTAGTGATCAGTGGAAATGAAATCAATTGTTCAAGGTGGTGCAGGTTGCACTTCCATGGTCAGTGTTGGATTCTTGGAACAACAAACATAAGCATTGAACTAATGTCTTCATTAAATTTTGTGCATTACTGTAAAATGTTCAGATAATCAGCATGCATAAACATGCACACAAAAGTTTTCCTCTCATAAACGTAATTTAAAAAATAAATCCATTCAATAATCTAACTATAACTCTAACTATAATTTTAACATAAGTGCACACGTTCCGTTCTTATAATTATGTTCACTGATTTTCGATAGTTACATAATTAAGTTCGAAGTTCATACAATTAATACAGTGCCCCAGATGATTTGTGTTTATTGTATTTTGCATTAAAAATTTGAATCATTTTTAACTTTTACTAGCTCTTGGCACCAAGTCAAATATTGTCTATTACAAATATTGTAAATTGTATAAAATATTTATATCAATGTATATAAAATCTGTATTAATTCTCTTAATGTGGAATTATAATTATTCAATCAATTATATCGATTATTACATTAAATAACCATAACAATAGAAAATGAAGAATGCAATGGGGCATTGACTATAAAATCAGTTTAATTGATATTAAATTAATTGATATTAAACTCAATGAAACATTTTTGGGTTTTGATAACATGATGCTTAAGTCCTTTTCAAATTCTAGAATCTATAGTACCTGTCGCTCAATGAGTTTCTCGACGTACTCGACCGTACGCACACGACGTTCACCTGTCACCTCATCCACATACTCCTCGGTACGACGAGTGACCTTCTCATCCACTACTTTCTCTGATTCGCGTATCTCTTTAGGAGGACCCACCTTGCTGCGTACAGCAAGTTTAGGAAAATCTGCACTAGACGGCCGTAACGTAGTGAACTATGATAGTAAGACAGACAAATGGAGCACCGTTGTAGTTACATAATATTATAATTCGCATACACTAAATCAGAGCAACAAACGAGCAAAGAAGTAATTAGTAAATAATTAGGTTAAATCAATATAATAAACAATGCTGGTTAATTTGTTTTGTATACATCGTTAGATTACATAGATAATGGTAGTATAATATGCGTGAGAATATTTTATGAATACTTACATCAGCTGTCTTTTCCGATTCAGAAAGTGAAGTCACATCAGTCAAATCCTTTGTCAAACCATCTACTTTATTTGTTGTATCCATCATTTCACTCATTTTTTTTATCACTATTTGTGCTTGCAGGGCATCCTATACGTGAAATTTTAATAATCTGAATTAATGAACGTTAACAAATAGTCAATGAATGACTCTATTCTGTATACGGCAAACTATGCTATGCTTCATAAAGCTGAAGAAAAGTCGGTAAACGTGCAGCTTATCCAGCTTTTCCCAATCATATACAGGGTGTCCCAAAAATGTTGGAGTTCCTTAAAAGGGGTGATTCGGGGGTTGATTTGAAACAACTTTTTCCTTAGCGAAAATGTTCTTCGAGGCTTCGTTAACGAGATATTAATAGAAAACCCTGACCAATCAGAGCGCGAGTATGCCGGTGGAGCGCCCGCGGTAGAGTAGGCTACGCGCTATGCGGCCGCGCTCGTACGCGAACAAGCGAGTCAGCCACCAGTGGTGGGAAATCGCGAACTTCGGAGTCGATTGTCTCGAAAACGGTGCGAAATATCGAAAAATGTTACTCTTGCTTTTTTACTTGTTATGGGTAAAGGAGTCGAAAAGGAAGAGTAGCACTTTTCGATATCTCGCTCCGTTGGAGAGATATCGTCGACAAGAAGCCATAGCCTGCGTTAAATTTAAAAAGTACTGATTACCGACAAATTGAATAAAACTCACCCTTTCGGTAACTCCTTTCCTTCCTTTTTAGAAACCTGTGCTGCTAGGTCACTGTGTCGAGCCGGAACATCTGCGGACGAAATGGTTGTATGGTAGTTCAGCGCCCTGTGCACAGCTGATCGCAGGTATACGCCACCACCCGAAATAAAGGGTCGCGACGTCAAGTGTATCCGAGTTATTGCTGTATCGAAGATGTATTCACTTCACTGCACGACCACCAACACTGATCAAGCGATACAATCACTGAATTTTTTTTAATGGAACTTGTTGTTCCTACGTTGTAACATCCCGTAGTACTCTTGAGGAGTAAACATGTCTTCACAGAGGCTTTCCGACTGACTGACAAGATTTTTTCGAAGGAGTTTCCTCTTCCTCCAAGTAGTGTATCGTGATTTCATTGTGAGGTATCCCCACCAAGACAACAGGATTCACGTAGAAAGAAATCAGCATTTTTTGGAAACATGTGCGTTGCAGAAAGGCCAAGAACGGACCATCCTGACAGAAAAATAATTTTCACCCCATTCACGATGCTTGACCTTGTCCGAGCATAGTGGCTAAAACCCTGTGCAAGCGCCGGCAGAAACGGTCGGAGCGTATCGTAACGGTCAAGCATCGTGAATGGGGTGAAAATTATTTTTATGTCAGGATGTTCTTGGCCTTTCTGCAACGCACATGTTTCCAAAAAATGCTGATTTCTTTCTACGTGAATCCTGTTGTCTTGGTGGGGATACCTCACAATGAAATCACGATACACTACTTGGAGGAAGAGGAAACTCCTTCGAAAAAATCTTGTCAGTCAGTCGGAAAGCCTCTGTGAAGACATGTTTACTCCTCAAGAGTACTACGGGATGTTACAACGTAGGAACAACAAGTTCCATTAAAAAAAATTCAGTGATTGTATCGCTTGATCAGTGTTGGTGGTCGTGCAGTGAAGTGAATACATCTTCGATACAGCAATAACTCGGATACACTTGATGTCGCGACCCTTTATTTCGGGTGGTGGCGTATACCTGCGATCAGCTGTGCACAGGGCGCTGAACTACCATACAACCATTTCGTCCGCAGATGTTCCGGCTCGACACAGTGACCTAGCAGCACAGGTTTCTAAAAAGGAAGGAAAGGAGTTACCGAAAGGGTGAGTTTTATTCAATTTGTCGGTAATCAGTACTTTTTAAATTTAACGCAGGCTATGACTTCTTGTCGACGATATCTCTCCAACGGAGCGAGATATCGAAAAGTGCTACTCTTCCTTTTCGACTCCTTTACCCATAACAAGTAAAAAAGCAAGAGTAACATTTTTCGATATTTCGCACCGTTTTCGAGACAATCGACTCCGAAGTTCGCGATTTCCCACCACGGGTGCTGACTCGCTTGTTCGCGTACGAGCGCGGCCGCATAGCGCGTAGCCTACTCTACCGCGGGCGCTCCACCGGCATACTCGCGCTCTGATTGGTCAGGGTTTTCTATTAATATCTCGTTAACGAAGCCTCGAAGAACATTTTCGCTAAGGAAAAAGTTGTTTCAAATCAACCCCCGAATCACCCCTTTTAAGGAACTCCAACATTTTTGGGACACCCTGTATATGACTCCAGTTTTTTTTTTTTTCATCCTTTATTTTATCACTAAAACGAAAAATCAGTGTGGGGGACTAATGTACTTTTTAATACCCTGTGTTAATAGGAAACCGCTATTTTTTAATTCTGTTTTAAAGAGAAAACATTTTCAACAATTTCGTGAAGTATATAAGTTTTAAATATTTATATCTCGAAAAACAAGAATGCCCAAGCTTTATATCACCATTTTTCGTCTTTAAGAAAAATAAAATAGTTTACCAAAATGAGATCACTTATTTCGATGGCTCTCTATATACAGAATGATTCCAAACTTGTGGAATATTTTCAGAAGGTAAGTTTTAAACGAGAAAACAATGAAAAAAGTTCATATACACTAGCGTGTATAAGTATTTGAACACTTTCATGTTATCCTAAATCCACCAACTAAAATTCTATAATATAGTTTTTACTATAAATCTCATCTCAACACAACCTTCTCAAGCAACCGAATTCTTTAGATTAATGGATTCTTTCGATGAGTTTGCCTCACTGATATGCACTAGCTACTCTTCATTTCATGTTCTGAAACGAAGAGTAAAGAAACGAAGAGTCTTACTTGAGTAAGAATGTAACAGTAGTGGAGTGACAAAAAACTGGTTAAATACAGTCAATAAGAACAAATTAGTGTAGATTAACTTTCTCCCGGTTGCACTCACCTACTCCTCTACATACCCTATCACTGTCGCTTCACCTTTTTGCCGAAAAATGTTTCTTAGATAGTTTTTTACATATTCAAAGTTGACTAGTAGTTCGTAGCGGAAAAGAGTATTCGTCTCACGCACACGTTTACTTAATTATTTGGCATGAGACTCTATCAAATCCCCTCAATTCCTGTTTTTCCAGATTTGAACATGCAGTACTGTTCTGCAATAAGGCCAAGTTCGCAAAATTGTTTATAACATTGAAAATTAATGTTATTTTTTTTATTACATAATCATATTCAGATCGTTTAGCAGAAAAAATATTTGAAAGGAACCATATGCCGCAAACGAACCGCTTAGTCAGGAAAAATTGTTAAAGATTTGGCATTTGGCATCGGTTTAATTATGTAGTCACACATAGGAGCATGAGCGTAGCACTACTCTGTTACGCGGCAACGTCTACCCTGAACATGAGGTACTGGATAGTGGTGTGTGTATCCCAACACTGAAGAGTTGGCAAGGCGCATCGACTTAATAAGTCTAAGTCAAGTAACTTTTCTTTCTTTTTAATACTTCCAACATAGTATGAGAAAATCCACAATCACGAACTGCAATATTATTATTGTAATTGTAATTGTAATTATAATATATTTACTTACATATTCGATGTTTAAACCTTCTATCTCCAGTTGTTTTATCTTATTTTTTGGAACACGTTCCATTCAACACAAATTTAGTGATCACTATAGCATAAACACTAATGATCCAGCACTGAAATACCAATAAATACCACTGCTCCACTGTAGTAGACTAAAAAATAAAAATTTCAAATAAGGCATGAAGGATATTAACGGTCGCTTAGACGTGCTTTCGATGTCGGTGTTAAAACGATTCTAACATCATCTGAATTCTGTAAGACCCATTTCAACATCTAAATCTTTGTAAACACAGATGTCAAGTTAAAGTCAGGGTTACTTTCTAATAGAGAAGGTTTTGTCTCCGCTTTATTCTCCGCTTTTATTAAGAATGTTTCTGGAAGGATACACAAAATTGGTAACTAGTTACTGTCAACACCGAGTTCAAATTTTTGGAAAACTGTGCAAAAACCACCAAAAGGTCAGAATCTATTTAATAACGAGATCGAAAACATGTCCAAACGACCGTTGATTTCCTTGACGTCTTATTTAAAGTTTTTAGTCTTTTGTCTATTAAATTAGTTTAAATCTACTTTATCCGTAATATATGCGTATGTGCAGTATATATAAAACATAATATGACAGTTATTATTCTTTAAAATATTGTTAAAAGTGGTGCAGTGCTGTTTGTTATTAGTGTTTCAGTGTTCTATCGTCAATGTTTCACTGAGTGTTTTCATTATTAGTGGATTTGCAATAATTAAGAATAAATTTGTGTTGAATAGAACATATTTCAAACAATAGGATAAAACAATAGAAGATAGAAGGTTTATCATTATACTGTAGTTCACAATTGCCGATTTTGCCATGTCATATTGGATGTATTGGAAAGAAAGTAAAATTAATACATATTATTTCATGCGAATGTGTGTTAACGATATCTTGTTTTGGAAGACTTTCGAAAGCAAATAGACTATTCTGTCCTTAATTAGTTTATTGCAAAGGCTTAGAAGGAGAGCGTAGCCTTGCAGTGCCCGACTGACCTTGACGGTCGGTATGTCCGATGATGACTAGAGACTTGAAATCGCTTAGCCATGAAGTATCTGCTGAATGATGGACTGCCAACGTAAAGATGTTTGAGGTGGTAAGGACCTCGATGCTTCTTTGTTTCAAGAACGGAAACGTTGTTCCTGGAGAAACTAGCCACGCAGTGAAAACTATACCTTCTGATAAAAAGATTGTAATGAACTTTACGGCAGCATCAGTTTGGAACATTCTTTTCGAATTCTTTGAGTGTGTCTCCAGTGTGTATAATATTTTGTTTGTTGTCGAAAAGCCTGAATATCGTCATAATTGTAACAGTAAAAACATCGGAGACAAGAACCACAAATCTTCTCTAACTATCCAGCTGTGTCGACTAAAGGTCGAACCCAAAACCCAAGATCCGACCGTAACCATCCTTCTCGAAATATCTTAGAGTCTCTTAGAATCTCTTTCACACTAAACGGTCACAGATTCCTAACCGAAATGCAATTGGTCAAACTTTTCAGATATCTCTTAAATCTCTTACAGTCAGGATTCCTTTCATCTCTGAACTATTTTCATTGTCTCTATGTCTGGAATCTATCCTCCAAAAGCGTTCCATGTTCTTATTATCCTTTACACATTTTGAGTCAACATTTGACACCACACAAAATAACATATAACATTTCTGATGTGCACATGAACTGGTTTCGTTATCTTCGACTCTAAAACCTACCCTCCAAAAATATCCCATACATTCAAAAAGACCCTGTATACACAAAATTGATACACCTGCTGCGTTCTGGACAATAGACCTTTGTCTGACCCCATATGTCAGTTGCATAACTCACAACTAACATTTAATCAATACAATAATTCACTCTGTCACTGTTGATTAAAATGATGATTTATTTCAATAAAACGTTTTTTTATGTGTAAAAACAGTTATAAAAAACACAAATTATACAAGAAAATTTGTATTGGGAATTCATTAGCAGTTTAGTACTTTTTAACAGTTCGAAACTTTCCAGTGTACTCCGTATGTACTTTCGCTAGCTCAACAGTGAAATGAGTAAAATTTATCATTGTACGAAAGTTTTAAACTAGGAAATTAAAATATTACCTGTTCCAATGACTTCAAACGTGCTTGTCTCCAAGCAGCACGTTTCTCTGCTCTTAATGATCTCTGTTCAGCAGGACTTAAATGACTTTCTTCGTCTTCATCGGAAATTAATCCCTATGAATAGACAAACGTATTAGATGAGAACTATGAATTTGTAATATAATTATTGTTAATTAAAGGTTTTGAATAAAATTTGTATTTCACAGTCTGCAATTATAATAATTTTACTGAAACCTGTATGTGGAAAATATAATATTTTTAAATATTTCAACTTTTTTCATGTTCTTTACAAAAGGTTAAAATAAAAGTAACTTTCATGAAGAAAAAATTAAGTGCAACAATAAAAGAAATTTAATACAATCAGTACCTCTTGTACCAGTCTCTCTTTTAAGCGACGTTCTGCTTTTGCTGTCCGTACACTGCTTGGAAGATTCTGCAGAAGTGGGATCGAACTTCGCGATCTCAGTCGGCTACTGCAAGGTAATGAGCATGCACACTAACAAATCATATATATGTGCCAAAAATTCAGTGTTTATTCATTATAAAAAATAATACAGAAGCAATTTTTAATACAAAGGCAAGTGGGATATTACATAATTTATATACAAATGACAAAAGTATAAAATTAGACTAGACTGTGCAATATCTAGATCTACAAATAGTATAAATATCGGTGCTAAGAGAGTGTACAAAATAATTATATTTGTGTTACTATTATTGACACTACTGCTGTTTGAATGGGAATTAAACATTAACGTGATTAGAACCACAGATACATGTATAGCGACAATGACGCACGAAAAAGAATAGCTACAACACTGCTCAGACGATTGAGCAGTCTCAATCTAAAAGAAAGCAGAAGCGACCACAAGTAGCGTAAAAAAGAATATTCTAAAATGACCGTAAAACACTTCGAACTGGAAGTGCAACAGTTTTTAAGTAAACGAGCCAGAACAGTCGATCAGAAATCATTGGTAGTATTATTTTCACAGCAAATACCAACGTTTGTAAAATCGATACTAACAACAACAAAAACTCCGTCAGAGGAATAAGCTGAGCTCGCCGATTAAATTTCTAAAACTATCAACGGAACATTCACTATATTTTCTGTAACCTAAGGTAGAAACGTAATTTCTCTCTATAAACACGACTTGGACTAGTTTCTACATGAGTCTGGACATTATCTGTACCGTTTCTGAGAATTTAGTGAAGTCAAGTGTCGTATTTATTTTACGATAAGCTCGCATTTAAAAAACATACAAAATATAATATGTGACCTGGTCTATGAAAAGGGGGCTTACGTGCGAAATCAAGTTATCGAGAAAACAGCTGTTAAAGGTAAACAATTCGTTTCGTCAGTTTCTCGTTAGTTGTTCCCTTTTCTCCGCGTTGCCTGGTGTCCAACTATATTTCAAGGACGTCAAGTGTTGTTTCTGCTCGGAATATTATCGTAGTTAATGTATATATAATTAATAAACTTAGTAATGTTTTTCTGGTATATAATAATGTTTTTTTATCTTATAAACCGATGTACACAATACTTAATTTTCATATGTACACAATACTTAAGATTCATAAAATCTCGTGTATAGTCATAAGGACTGATCCGGAAGAAAGATTTAATCCCCCCCCCCCCCCCCCCCCCCCTTCTCCGCACAACCTCCCCTCCCCTCCCTCTTTATTCCAGATTTCAAAAAAAATAAAAAAAAATCGTATTTGTACTCTTCTTTCTCTTCATTTTTAGTAAACTTTTCAACAAATTATGACTTTCTGGTTTTCACCATATAACAGAGCGTCTTAAACTATCCGAATCGGCAAAAAAGTGGAAAATAATTTTTTGACACCTAAGCCCCCTTTTCATAGACCAGGTCGCATATTTTGTTTTACTGCATCTTTCGTAAATCCATGTTTTCATTTTCTTTATATGTTACAAGTATTTAGGAAATATGAATTGCGCTTTTCCCTATAAGCCTGGAACCAATCTTCTCTGCGTCTATTTAGTGATTAATAATAAAATGCAATAAATGCTAGAGGGTCGTTACATTACTTGTTTGATAAATATTCAGCGCTTTATATTTCCTATTTTATTTTCATACAGACATTAAAGAAGATAAAGTAATGCATATGGTAAGATACAACGTGATATCAGTCGCCGAAAGAAATGTGAAACACGACAACAACTCCATTCGGTTTATACGAGTTCGTGATCATACCTGTAGGCAGCGAACGTCGAGAAGGTTCGCAGCGTCTCAGGATTTGAATTCAATATAACGAACAGCTGATCGAGGTGTGCGAACTCTCCCGCGCTGGTATGTGTGCGTGCGTGAGCAAGCGTGTGTGTGTGCGTGCGTAAGCGTCGTCTGTTATATATGTTGTTTTTATACGCCGCGAGAACGGTTGACAAGCCGTCGTATGTTAAATTCGAAGTATATCCAGATCAGTCGAGAAAGTTCCATCGGTCCGAAATAAAGGGACGCGTTAGCGGCGCGCAAAGTCAGACTTACTTCTCGTCTGACTTCCATCCGAGTAGGACGCATCAGATAGGAGCACTCGTCTTCTAAAGTCTCTTTATACAGTAATTTTCATGGTATAATAGTGTTAAGTGTCTATAAAACCCAAAAATCCAACTTATTTTATACCTATCCTATGTTTATTCTCTTTTATCTCTCATCTCTTTGGTGTATGACCACACTACACTTCCTTCTTTCCACGTGCCTTGCTAATTGGTTCCCGCTTGGTTCCTAATAGTGCATGTTCCTGATTTCAAGCGGCTCATGCCGCTTGGGCACGGCCCGAGCCTTCAAGGGAAAAACTCCTTACGACAGGGACCCTCAACCCAAATTGACTACAGATGAAGTGTCCGCCGAGGTTTCAACTCACAATCTAACGGCCACCATCATAGAATCTCGGTCTCTACTGGAGATCCAACAAGAAGCTAATCGAAAGCTTACTCCACCTGTCTCTTGCTGCACCGACGACCAGCATTACTCTATTGCTGCAACAAATTCAAACTCAGACACACATATACCTCAAGGGTCTAGACCAAATCCCACTAAACTTAAAATATCAAACTCGCCCAGTAATGATTCTCCTAGATTATTGCTAAAAACCAAGACTATCATAACCTCCGGAGAAACCCTAACGGGTCCAGAGATTGCTCAAATCCCACTCCCTGACCCCGAAGAGCCTATGGAAGTTGAGACTCACTCGTCTATACCAACTTCAAATAAATTCCAACTTCTTGAATCCTTCCCTCAGGACTTCCCTCCTTTACCAGTCTACAGACATAGTCCTAAAAAAATACTTCAAAAAATACTGATAAACTAAATGATACTACTAATCCCTCTGATACTGGACTAAACGCTAGCCTCCGTTCTCCCAGACCGCCGCTTATGTACATTCACAATTTTGACGGTAACATTCCCAAACTCACTAAAAATCTGGTAGATAGCTACGGCAAAACATTCAAACTCAAATTTCTTGCGTCACGTGTCCGAATTCAATTTGATAGTTTTGAACCCTATCAGAACCTCAAAGATAAATTAATCCAGGGAAATAGACAGTTGTACACCTTCACTCCCAATAATGAGAAGATCTTCTCTGTTGTACTCAAAGGTTTGCCGCTCCTAGAAATTAAAGAACTAAGTGTTGAACTTGCCTCTCACGGCTTTTCTCCTCTAGCTATTACCCCCTTAACCATAAAATCAAGCTCACCTAACCGCACTCACTGCTCGTACAAGATCACCCTTCCTCGAGGTAGCAACCTGGCTGACGTCCGTAAGATAAACTTCCTTTTTCACACAAGAGTTTACTGGGAAAAGTATTTTTCTCTGAAACCGTATAGCCAATGCTTTAGATGCCAAGCATTTGGTCATTCTTCCTCAAATTGTCATTTTGCTCCTCGCTGTGTCAAGTGCAGGAAAACGCACTTCACTCACGAGTGTGAAAAATCCCTTGATGAAACTCCGACCTGTGCTAACTATCAAGGGCCTCACACAGCAAACTTCTCTGAATGTCCCTCCTTTGTTAGATACCTTGATAAAAGGAACAAATCCTCTCTTCCGTCTCAACTTATTACTATGAATGTTGGAAAAACCATTAACTTCTCTCATCCTGCTCCTCAAGCCTCTATTCTAAAACCTGTTAAACCTCTTTCCTACCGTGAAGCTCACACTGGTCCAAGTAAAACACTCCCTCAACCCCAATCCTTGGCTTCTCAGCTTCCTAACCTTTACTCTGCAGGGTCTTCAAATCCTAATGAACTTAACAAATTCTCTGAACTTCAAAATATCTTTAAACAAATTGGCCAGATTTGCGACTTGGACAAGCTCCTCTGTGCGGTTCGCTCGCTTCTTGAAAAACTTAAACTTTGTAATTCCCAAGCCGACAAATTTCAAGCATTGATGCAAACCTTAATTTAACTTAATCAACCTTAAACTTTCCAAAATGTCTAAATTTCCCAACATTTTACTCTGGAATCCTGGCTCTATCGTCAACAAGAGAGGATAACTTACATATTTTCTTAATAAATTCGAAGCTCATGTCGGTCTAGTTGCAGAAACTTGGCTCACTCCCACAATTCCTCTATCCATTCCGGATTACGAAATTATCATATGTGACAGACCCTCGGGTCAACATCAAAGTGGTGGATGCGTTGCTATTGTCTGCCATCACTCTCTACAGTTCAGCCAGATTAACCTTATCCTGCCGGACGACATTGAAGCGGTCGCTATTCGTCTCAAATATCCTGCCATATCCCTGGCTGCCGTCTATGCTTCACCTTCAAATCCTCCACTAACTTCCGTGGCCCTTAGTAGACTGATTAGTCTCCCCCCTCTTTTTATTATTGGGGGAGATTTTAATGCTAAATATCAGTCATGGAACAACTATCAATCCAACAAATCTGACAAAATCCTCTATAATCATTCCCTAGCCAATACTTATCGCATTTTTCATCCTCCCTCCTTCTCCTTTCACCCTCCTCCCCCTGAACGTCCTTCCACAGTTGACCTTTTCCTAATTCAATCCAGTTCAGATTTTTCCTGCTCGTCCCCTGACAATGCTGATACTCAGCACCGTCTTGTACTCCTCACCCCCTCCTCCGATCCACTCCGTTCCCCTAACTCCTCGCTCGTCACCGACTGGAACAGATTCCATAATATCACAGCTAACTATCCTCTCACAACTAACCTCGCAAACTTCGCAGAAATAAACTCACAAATTAACTCGCTTGAATCATTCTTACTCTCCTCACTTAAAAAATCAACTAGCTATATCCAAAACGATAAACCTTTCCGTTTGGTTAATGATCCGATGCTCCAATCCCTGATACAACTTAGGCGTAGAATCCGCAAATCTTTTCAGCGTACAGCAGTCTCATACTTCAAAGGTTATGCTAAAATTATTTCAAAGGCCATTCAGCATAGGCTTAAAGGAATTAACTCAGCTGAGCTCCAAAAGCGGCTACTAAACATAGAAAGAGCTGACCCCACCTTTTAGACCAACTTCAAAATCCTTACCAACTCTAAAACCAGTTATCCCATCATTAAACTTGACAACTTAGCTCTTATCTCGGCTGAGGAGAAAGCCGATGCCTTCACGTCTCATTTTGCCAAAATACACAACGAAGTCTCCAGTCGCCTATCGCCATTTACCTCAGAGGTCAACGACTTTCTTGCAAAACTTGAGACTGTACAACCTACACAATTTCAGCTTCATGAGTGATCTCCTAGACTAATTGCTCAATACATCCACAAACTCAGGAATAAAAAAGCTCCTGGTCCTGACAACATTACTGCCCTTATGCTTAAAAATGCTGACAGGAAAATTATCACTCAAATATACTACATTTTCAGAGCCTGTTCACAAACCTCTTATTTTCCTAACTCTTGGAAACTTGCTAAGGTCATTGCTGTACCCAAACCTGGTAAATCCAGAGACTTAATATCCAGCTATCGTCCAATCAGCTTGCTATCCATCTTGGCTAAACTTTTTGAAAAAGTTATTCTCAACCATATTAACTTCCATCTGAAAACCAATAACATTCTCATTGATAAACAATTCGGCTTTAGACAGGGACACTCCACTACCCAACAACTCATTCGAGTTGCTCAAACTATTACACATGAAATAAATGTCAATTGGTACACTGTCACGGTACTTCTTGATCTAACACAAGCCTTTGACACGGTCTGGCACACAGCCCTGCTATACAAACTCTCTAAACTTGGTTTTCACCCGCAAATCATTCTCCTCATTAAATCCTATCTCTCCTTAAGACGCATTACAGCTTTTATCAAAAACTGTACAGCTGATCCGATCACTATTCATGCAGGTGTTCCTCAAGGATCAATCCTAGGCCCTTGCCTTTTTAATATCTACATTAACGACATTCCTAAACTTTATTACACTCAACTGGCACTATATGCTGACGACACGGCACTCTTGGCCACTTCCTGGAACATCAAATTTGCCATATCCAAAATCCAATCGCATCTAAACCTAGTAGCAGATTTCTTCACGAACTGGAAACTTACTGTTAATCCGAGTAAAACTCAAGCCATTATCTTCTCCCGACGCCTGGCTCGTTCGAAGCCCCCCCCCCCCTTGAGGGTCTCAAAAATGGCGTGGTTAAATCAAGTTAAATATCTGGGGGTAATTTTGGATTCCAAACTCTCCTGGACCCTGGCTGTTAACGATCGCATACTTAAAGCTAGACAAGCTGCTGGAACCTTGCACCGTACGCTGGCTTCAAATTTCTACCTCAGTAAACATCTCAAATTTGTTATTTACAAAACTTGCATTAGACCGGTTCTCACCTATGGTTCTCAAATATGGATGGCTGCCTCACAGACACATCTAATCAGGTTGCAGCAGACAGAAGACCGTATATTACGCCTTTTGTTTAATTAACCGTACATTAGAGGAACTGAAATCTGAGAAGGCTTTACACTTTATTATTAGGATGGCTGCGTCATTTGATGTTAAACAACATTTAAATGATCCGACTCATCGGTATGTATGACATAAACAGAATTCCGTACAGAACTAAAGCACTCTTCCCGCTTGATCCTAAGCACTGTTCTTTAGCATTAATCTCTAAAAAACCTACATTATCTTAAATTTCAATCTTTCCTACTCAGCTTTACTTTTCCTTCTTAATCTTACCTCTGCTATATCAAACTTCCCGCCTCACACAAATGGCTGGCTTCTCGACATTCCTACCAACTTAACGTCCCAAACTTTTCCCCTCTCTCCGGTATCCCTCTCCCCCTCATTCCTATACCTTACTTATCCCTGCATTGCGCATCGCTTTGCGTATCTTAAATGCTGCTTCCTTCAAAGCTACTTTGCTCTTCACTTTGGCTTTCGACTAAGTTTAACTTAGGGTTTTTTGCAAATTTTCCCCTTTTCGTAAATTTCATGGTGTATCTATTAATTCAAATTCAGGAAGGTAATCTCAGAGCAGCACGAATCAAGTTTCTCCGGTAAGGGGGCGCTCTGCTCCTAAGCACGGAAAACTTCCAATCAACGAACCAAGGATAAAAAAAAAAGCGCGAAGTCAGACTAACGCGAATTACGTAGACGACACGATTACGGTAAAAGTTACGATTACGATTACGACCAAAGCTACGATTTACGGACTACGAGACGATTTGCGGTTATCCCGGTGACGCTTGCTCTTTTCCTGTATTTTGCTTTTACTTTTCTGTATTTTCCGTCGCATGTTTGTATTACTCGTCAATTGTTCAATAAAAGATAGATTCAAATAATTCTATTCCTACATACTACTTGGCGCAAAAAATGCATGTTAAATTTTCTAAAGATATGTACATAATGAGGTAACTTGAAGACTAATCTTTTTATTTGCCTACCTTCGTATATTCTTGTAGTATCAAAGATTACTCAAGAACGTTAAGAACATTTAGAACAACTATTTGAAGGACAAAAGATATGGATTAACAATAAATCCCTTGAAATGTAATATAAATAACAGAGTTAACGTTTTTGGATCATGCTATCAGTAAGTATCGTTTAAAACCATTAAACAATAGAATTGACTATCTACATTTCAAAATACATATGAATTCCCTTATCACCCTTGTTGAAACGACTTACAAGGGAAATTTCAGTATTGATCTTCATCGATTTTAATGAAATTTAGCAAGCTTATGGATCTATATGTATAACAATCGTAAACGGAATTATATCGAATTATACAAAATGCGAGCAGCTTCCGACGCTTGCCACTACGTCACAGTTACTATTGGTTCAGGCGCTCTAACACTCAAATAAACCGAACCAAGCGATTTAAACTTTACATTTACTTTTTTACGACTATAATTCCAGTTACGACTGTTGTACACGCAGATCTACAATATTACCGAATTTGATTAAAATCGGTGAGAATCAATACCGAAATTTCTCTTGTTAGTTTAACGTTTCCATAGACAATTAAAAACAACAACTATATATTCTAAAAGAAAGAGCACATCGTCAGATAATCTACTAATAATACACACTAGAGATAACAATAGCATTCCATTAGCGGAAATTTTTATGAGGAAACCTTATATTTACCATCATATTTAACCATGTCTGATGACAATAACAAGATTGAAATATTATATTTCCTTCTAAAATTTAAAGAAACGGTATAAAATCTAAAGCCCATTGAAATACAAAAGCAAGAAACTTATAAACCTTTCCTCTTCAACGACTTACATACCTAACCACACATATTTATATAAAACGACACGATGAGAAGATCAAATAACTCGCAAAACTAGGAAATGTTTAGAAGAACAATAAAATATTTTACCGGCAACACTAGAAAAAGGAGAACAGCAATAACACCCGTTCAGACAGTCATGCAGACTTAAGGGCCTAGGATCAGATATGTCAGGGCGGTGACATTACCGACAAAATTAGGCAAAAACAGAGGTTTACGCGCTGACGCTTTACGTCCTTATATTGAAAGATTTTGAGATGGAAAAGGACTCATTCGATAGAGGAAGGTTCAATCTAGCCCGCGCTGGTCATTATTTAATCAGATTCTGCTGATGTTCAGTAATATGAGTGTTCAAAGTAAAGCAAAAATCAACAAATTCACAGCCATGAAATCTAAGCATTTTTAGCTAATTTAGAGATTGTTCTGAGCGAAATCATGACCGGCGCGGGCTAGATTGATCCTTCCTCCATCGAATGAGCTCTTTTCCAGCTCAAAACCTTCCAATATAAGAACGTAAAGCGTCAGCGCGATTTTGCAGTGCTTTTTGCGAGGTTAGAGATAAAACAGAGTAAAAAAGTGACAATTGTAGTTCCGCTTGAACACACCAGGCGGCGCCTAATCAGGAGGCCCGTGCTGCCCTGAGTTGGCTCGCGAGTTTCGAGAATTTGACGTACCACTACACATGCAGCTATACGAGCTGCGTGTTTCGTTCATGTCCCACAAGAAGTCCCATGAAAAGTCATTCCGAGTGACATTGTAAGGTTCGAACAGAAAGTGAGCTCGGCGGTTCGGACTGCTTCGGACGGCTTCGGAAAGATTCGAAAAGAAGCTTGAAACGCTTAGGTCCAAGTCACCGGCAAGCGCAACGAGGCACACGCAGTCTTTTTGATGTTATAGATAATTTCACGTTTCGACTCGGAAGGAGATTCTTCGGTGAGATCTTCAAAAATTTTATGAAATTTTGAGAGATGAGTTTAAAGATCAAACGATGACATTCTCTGTGTATTTTGTATCAAAAATTAAATTAAAACAAGTTTATGTACAAGCTGATACAATCGAGAAAGAGCGATTCTACATGCAATGATAAACTAAAAATAAAGAATATAAATTGTTTATAATATTTATATGTTCTTAGGTCTGGGTTAGGTCTGGGTTAGGTCTGGATATATACAAAATAAAAGGAGACATTGCTAAAAATACATTAATTTAATATGTTTACTTTTTAATTATAATAATTTATAATTAAATTTTCCCCCCCGTTCCCGCCTCTTCTCCCCAGGCCAGGATCGCAGTTGCTGCCGCGACCCCTACTGCGGCTTCACCCATACTTCCACTTGCGGATTTTCTTTTTAAAGTCCCGAAATTACAATATGAAAAATAGACACATGTTATTCACGAAATTTATTTCGTTCTTGAACAAAAAATGAATAGATAAATTACTTAGCGCTTTAGCATAAGATCGCCTATGATCTACGTATCTTTTGTCGTCATGCCTCCTCTAAAGCTTGCACCGACTCCGGCGTCGGCGTCGGCTATAACCCTGACCTAACCCAGACCAAACCGGAAGGAGAAACGAATTGGAAATAATTCGCCACATATACAAAGAGATAACTAAAATTCGTTTACTGTTATTGTTTGTAAGTAAATTAATATGAAATCATCATGAACTTGTTTTAATTGTTTTTTAAAGGCTGGTATCAAGAACGTAGAAAGTGTAAAACTTGTAAGTATATCATCTTTTACATTCAAGTTACATAAACTCGAAAAGTAATTTTTATTAAACTGATTTAGTTTTGCAGATAAGCCAGAGTTTCCACTCGAAATATTTTACGAGTGACTCGTGCCGCTCAATGCCGCTTGCGGGCGACTTGGACCAAACCACAATAGCGTTTTAGAAACGCGAGAGTAAGATTTGACATTTGCCTTCTCTCTCGTCTTTCCGAAGCTATCCGAAGTGATCCGAAGGGCCGAATTCATGTACATACGGCTCGTATAGTAGTGTGTATAGTGGAGGGGGAATCATAGTGTGGCTCCATCTCGCATTCATTAGGCAGCCACATGTCTGTGGATAATTTTATTTCTGTAAAGAAAACTGTAACGGCAGATACCGACCAAGAAATCTCGTAAAGTCACGTGACTACCCTAAGCCCTTAACCTCAAAGAGATAAATACAGTACTGTCCCGTCAAACAGCCAAATTTCAGGCCCCAGAAAAAGCTCGCGACTATCCCGCCCACTCATTCAAGCTCTCGTCAAACAACCGATAAGATCTTTACAGTGACGAGCCATACATTTTTCTGGGTGCTACCTAAATGTCGTATGCCAGGAAAAAAATAGAATTAAAATATTTTTACTCACGTTGACCTTTAAGTACCTATATCCACGCGGAGAAATACATTTACAAATCACGCTACAATTTAAATCGCTACCATACACATTTTATTCATTCTAAAACATTAATTGTAGTTACAAATAATAATTATTTTAACACTAAGAATAATGTACATATATATACGTACGACGTTTATATAATTACCTATACGTAACTTACCCCTACAGCACAATGTGTAAATGCTACATACAATAACATGGGAGTCACAAATTCTATAACTTATGTTACATGTACAAATATAACCACTACGTAACATAGTGGTCACAATATTCTGTAACTTTTGTTATCTAAATAGAACATAGCAGTAATATAACTCATAAACAGATTTGAAAAAGTCATGTCAAAGTCACGCGAAATATAACACTGTACAACAAATTTTAACTTTTTTTCAGACTTGTAACATTCAATACTCGTTTCTTATAGATTTTCATGCGCTGAATACGAATCTGCAATCCGTTAGTCGCCATCACCCTCAGTTTTCGAAAAGAACGATTTTGAAAATAAACGCAATTTTTAAACTTTGAACAATTATTGTGTTTAAACAGTAATAGTTATTCAGTTGAATTTCGTGTCAGATTATTCTATAAACATTCCCGAATAAAATTATATACATTATTACTGGGTTATAAACATTTAAATATGTTTAAACAAAGATCAAAGGCAAAAGGACACCCGAAATGTACCAATTTTGGTAGATATTTTTCAATTTATTTGAAGAACTAAGAGTCTAGGAGAAAATCTGACCCCACCACGCGATGCAGCAGACATTTTTCCTTCAGAAAGTATCGACAGAAGTTGTAAGTCCCGTTTTGTTTTCAATACAGAAACGAAATAGTTTGGTAAAACGTACGGCGCCATCAGCGATACTCAACTGCGCGGCGCGGTAGGCCGCGTGTCCACTGCATTGCCGTTCAGCGTTAGAGTATCACGCGCGACTATCACCGTGATCTATGTTGTATTTATTGCTTTTAAGATATTTAATATATAATTATTAACTATCAATAATAAGTATGTAGTAAATTTTGTGTAATTTAAATCAGTGCTATCTATTTACAAGGTGTATTAGTTCCTAATGTATTAAACATACAGAGAAATCGTTTATGTAAAATTTATTATTTTGAAATAGATAAAAAGAAAAATCACTTTGTTAAATGGGGTTACGTTTTTCAGTATTCTTGGTTTCATTAGGAAATAGTTATGAGTAGACAGCGCATTATTATGCAAAATCAAATTTTTACAGGCACAAATAAGGAACTGGAATTTGAAAAATAGTATATTTAATGTTCCATTGAATTAAATTAATTTAAATTAAATTAAAAAAAAAAAATAAATTGAAAAATATCTGCCAAAATTGGTACATTTCGGGTGTCCTTTTGCCTTTGATCTTTGTTTAAACATATTTAAATGTTTATAACCCAGTAATAATGTATATAATTTTATTCGGGAATGTTTATAGAATAATCTGACACGAAATTCAACTGAATAACTATTACTGTTTAAACACAATAATTGTTCAAAGTTTAAAAATTGCGTTTATTTTCAAAATCGTTCTTTTCGAAAACTGAGGGTGATGGCGACTAACGGATTGCAGATTCGTATTCAGCGCATGAAAATCTATAAGAAACGAGTACTGAATGTTACAAGTCTAGATGACTGTTGTACAGTGTAATTTTACCTAACTTTTTTCTATAAATATTACAAAACGTAAATGTCGCAAGAATCACATATATAATTTATTAAATTTATTACGTTTATCATATTTATTAAAAACATTTTCAAAAAATCATATACATATACGTATATGTATATGTATATGTATATGTATATGTACATGTTCTTCAAGCATTAATTACTTTAAAGCTCGAATCTTTTCGCATGCATCACGCATCACTGGAGAGTAGTAAAAAGTTGAACTCTAAATGTGCATTTTGTAGCATAAACTGCAGTAACGTGCGATTCGAACTGCGACAGCGTAACAGTCGAAATAGAACTTTCGTAAAAATAATATCAAACTTATGATTGGTAAAAATAATAAAAGGTATTTACATACATTTTTTTCGATAACATTCTAGTTACGTTAGAAAACTTCAGAAAAGTGAATTTTGATAAACAAGGCGAGGAGTGGTCCCACTTAAGACGATAGCGGAAAACAAGATTTGTAACGAAACAAAAATAAGTTAAGTTATGTATGATACCTGACAACGTATAAAAAACAACTTTGTACAAAATAAAAATCTTTTAATGAAAAGAATTCAAATACATTTTATTTACTCAAAGAAATATCCTATAAACATTAATTATAAATAATTATTCATTATGTAACAATAAGATTAGTGTTATTACTCTGAGGTTATGTCAAATTTATATAGCAAATGTGACTTACATTTATGTAACCTGAGATAACTGGTGCGAGTCACAATGTTAGGTTAATAAGGCATAGATTTTTACCCTTATGTTACCTTTATGTGATCCTCAGGTTACATAACCAAAATAATTTAGTTACATAACAGTTATGTAGCAGTTATGTTTTTGTGTTGTAGGGGTATACAAGTTGTAACAAATAATATAGCCTACGATATTTTAAGGGGTGATAGGAGGTCCAAATTGAAGCGTAAAATGTACTGTAACAGAGCTCAGTTTACCTTAATTTTGCAATAGTAATGTCTTAAAATATCATATCAATATGCTAAATTAAAAATTAGGGAACTCTACAATTGTACAGATGCATTGAAAGGCAGAGATAGAATAAAATGTTTTTATACACTTTTTTGTATCTGTTACGATTTACTTTTATAAAGCTTTGAAAGGTTTGAAGTGTCTGTCAAAAATAGAGCGCAAATATAAAAAATAGGAATACATACGTTGACATTTTTTGTTTCGACTTCCTAATAATTTCATTAAGAAATTGTCCATTTGGACAATGTACCGTCTTTAAGATGTGAACTGAGCCCAAGAGCGTGAAGTAAAATTTACATGTCATTGGAAAGATATTGCCAAGATAAAACAATTTCTAAAGATTTTAACTCGAAAATCAGTTTACGAGATTGCAAAATCACATCACGGGAAATGACCTGAAAGTATGCGATCTTGTGGTTTTAAACGAAAGAAATCTGTAGTAAAATCCCATCTGCTGTGAGTGTTCAAGGCTTCATGCCCGAAAAATATCCGAGGATATAATGAATACTCCAACTAGCAAGTTGGATCGCCAAATGTCTTGGAAAGCAATTAAGAGATAAGTGTAGATGGAATGCGAACCAAGCTGCTAGAGAAGATTCTGTGTTTTTCTGTCGCACGTGTACCCTGAAAGTGTCGAACGAAATTTATGGCTCGTCCTTGTCCCTCACTGTGCCGTGTTGAAGATGAAAGGCCAAAAAAATAGTATACCAATCCCGTAAAACGGCCACGGATAGTCTCGATATGTGACTCTTTTGCAAGACAGTACTGTATAAGCGACCACGGTGTGGTGTAGGAAAGACAATTGCACGACCGTGAAATATTCAATTGTAGTAATTTACATATATATAAACAAAGTAATTGCTGAAAGTCGATTATTTATTTAACTACTAAACAGATTAGCATTAAATAAAAAATTTTTTCAGAATATTTAGAATATAATATACTTATTGCAGTGCATGTGATAAATATGTGCCCAAAAGCATGTTTTTATTTTTAGGAAGTGTACTTCAGTAGACATCATTTTTGTACATTTATGACACTAACTTGGTAAATCAAATTTTCACTAATAAATGTATATGTAAGCATAACCACACCTTAACTACAAAAATACAATATAAATCTGCAGTTTATAAATCTATATACATACAAGTATGTTATTTTATAAAAGCACTAACTAACACAACATAAAATTATCTATACGCTAATTTTAATAAGCATGCATAATATGATGACATACTAATCAAAATAAAAAGCATAATTACATTACACATAAAAATATATCGTAGGTATAAAAATACTGATATTTACATAACATTCTACTATAGTACTTTATGTGTTTATAAGAAATATCATAATACTTATTAATACCATATAACGTTTTTGTATTATAACATTAAGAATTTCGTTACTTGTACATTGTTTTGTAAATTATCAGTTATGTATAAATTATATAAACTATATAACATTACTCTAAGCATAAGTACTCTTTAACTAAAAGAACGCTGTCTCTTATAATACTTAATTTGTATAACACAGAAGGCTATATTCAGCATTTTACACGTGAAAAGTATAATTTCTATAATTATATTTCATAATTTTATGTGCAGAGATATATTTAAATTACAAATATACATTAAGTAAAAATCTTACAATATTTATGTATATAATAAATATAACAATGCAAATTAATTTATTTTTTATTCTATTGATGGAAAGCTATCTATTGGCATTCAATATGTTATACCACAACAATGTTTAACACTTTGTAAATATCAATCAATATATAGGGCGTTTGGTTGCATGTGAGAACTGTATGCAGTATGTTTTACACACTGAAAAACGAAAAAAGTTCATATAAACATATGCTTTTAATATTATTTTGTTTTCAAGTTATAACTCGTTTTGGCTGCAACAATCTCTTCCGCGTTTAGAATACATATAATGTAGTTGCACATTAACTCATTGTTTTTCGACAAAATTTGCCAATCATAAGTTCATACAAATTTGTAAACAGTATTAGGTATTTGTATTCTAAATGATGTTAATAACTAAGCTATGTGAATGATTCAAGATATGCCTCTTGTAAATTGTGCATAATCGTTAATTCATGTAGAAAATAATGAATTATTGAAGTAGTAAAACGCCAATATGCGTCTTTTGTATGAATTTGCAAGAGATGGTGTGGTGTATGGACTTGAAAACTGGATGTGGCCACCTCAAATAATTTCTCTCAAAATAAATAATCAGTTAATAGTTGTAATACACAAAACAAAATCATAATTCGAAATCAAAATCATATGTTGAGAATATGTTTATACGAAGCTTTTTTATTATTAATGTGTAGAATCCAGATCTGCTGTATATTTCACGCGCAACTTTATTGACGTCCTGTATATTGAATTTCAATTAAATCAGTTGATAGAATTATAATATTACATATAAAAGTTACAAGTAATGGAAAATTGTTGAAGCAAAATTATGTTACAGTTTTAAAAAGTATATGTTTTTAAATCAAGTATTATCATAAAATTGTTCACAATCAGTGTTTTTCGATTTAATTCTTTTTGCTCAATGGTATATCAACATAAATAGTGGTAACAAGGACAACAAAAATAGAAAGAGAAACTTAATTACCACAATTTGGTGCAATGTAAATGCATAGAATGAATGCAACTTAGCTTACTTAGGGTGCCGGTTATCCTGATTTTCTGGAGTGTCCTCCAAATCTTCTAGACCTTCGTTTTCATCAAGTTGAGCCCATGATTTCAATTCATCTCGGGTCAATGTGGCAATTTTTTTTTCTAAAAATATACAATGAGTTTTTGAAGCATTAATAATTGTACTATAATACTAATAATAAACATTAAAAAGTTTAAAATAGAAATTAGTACGGATTCTACCTTCTTCTTGTTTCATTTTTTCTACTTCATCCTGGCTTAAGAAACTAAATACTTTTTCTAGAAACAAAGGAACACAAAATTTAAATAATGTATTAATACCGTCTTGAATTTATTTAAAGAAATCAATTTATATTAACCTGGTTTAGGAGAAGGTTTTAAGTGTTCTTCCATGGCACTTTCAAACAATTTTTTTTTGTCACTAACTGACATCTTAACCAAAGGTGGTGTTGGTGATGGCGTTGGTGAGAGCTATATGTTAAATTTTAATATTAATATTTCTACGATATAATATTTGATGCAACGTAATCAATAAATGATAGAAACATTCATGCTGAAATCTGATAGAGTATAATGCATTATTTTGCGATATTATTGAGATAAAATATAATTAAGTTAAGTTTTTTAATATAGATACATTTTTCTATTATATGTAATAAACTGCATGAACATTCCCTATTTTATACTTAAATATTATAAATACTTTATTAAATTATTTTCTACGTAGTAAAATTCTACAATTTCAATATTCCAGCTTTCTCAGTAAAAAGTGTTAAGAATAGTGCATTAGCGCTAGTTAAACATGCTTCTGAAACCCACCTCAACCTTAATATTCCCTTCAACAGAGCGTGCGTTCTGTTGTTTACTAAAAGAAGCCGAAGTACCAAATTGTCCCACAGATTCAGGATCAGTCAACGGTGTTGGAGGAAGTTTGAAATGAGAGTGAGTGGATTCAGTAGGACTTTCACAGATTTTTTTATAAGAAACTATTTGTGGTTTAGAAATAAACGTTTCATGTAGTAATAGAGGTTGTTCTTCCTTCACTGAAGCTGAAGAAATTTTATTCGCTAATTTTTCTTTTGAAACTGAGGGAGAATCGATAAAAGTAATGCTACGTTTTGGCGTAGGACTACTTTTCGTTAAGGAAAGAAAAGTTTGAGCATTAATCGTGTTATCAATATTTGTTGACGGAGTATGGATTGGAGTAGAGGAGTTGATCGATGGATAATCCACTGATGTCCCGGCTCTGTCTTTCCTTAGTGACTGAGTAAATAACAGGAAGAAGTGTATTAGTCAAATTGGTGCAATTTTCCATTACAAATTAAAATATAGAAAAATATAGAAAAATATAGAAAAATATAGAAAAACATACATATACAATATCTCATACCGAGACGATCTAAATTGTTTCTGCTACAACTATGATAGGTAGTTATAACTTTTTTCAGATTAGTATTAGCGGTCGTACTCTTTTATCTTACAAGGAGAAGCCGACAAAATGATGTTTCAAATTTTTATGAAAGTTTGCATGATAATACTGCACATCGCATACAAGAAAACCATAACGGCTTTTTCTTCCATAAGCTTTCTTTAACGAGAAAAATAATAAAAAAGATTTGAAAGCTCATTATTACAAGTAATATTAAAGGTCAGCTCAGCCACACTCTTACTTAAGGCGACCTTTAATATTACCTATTATAATGGGCTTTCAAATCTTTTTTATTTTTTTCGTTAAAGAAAGCCTATAGGAGAAAAAGCCGTTAGGGTTTTCTTGTATGTGATGTGCACTATTATCATACAAACTTTCATAAAAATCTGAAAAATTATTTTGGCGACTTTTCCTTGTTAGTGACAGTGTACAATTATGAGACTCTCAAAACAGAAAAAAATAAAAACCCCTTTATTCTTTCAAATGATATTTCTCAAAAATTTCAAAACATCTTCCTTTGTTTTGCATAATTACAAAATATATGAAAAATGTATTAGAATAAAATTTAATCATAAGAAGGCAAAATAAGTACCGTTTTTACTAATCACGTCTGTTTGCGTATGTTGATCAATCATATTTTAACGATACGTAAACACCAGAGATGTGTTGGAACCCGATGCTTGAAACTGTGGTCGAATCGAGATCCCGCCAATTCCAGGATACTTAAAAGATTCTTCGGGTTTCCCAAAAACATCTGAGATTCTCGAAAATATTTGATTTTTCGAAAATATTCTTTTCTTTAACCAGAATATTGAAAAACTATTTCGACGATTTATTTTCTATATGCAATGCGTAATGGATTTTAATGGAATACCACATTGTTAAGTGGCTCCATACGAGCAAAATAAGTCCTCATTTCAATTTTTTGCCCATTTTTTAAATACTCAAGTTTGACGTGCAGGAGTGATCGAATTACCAGTTACGTCTGACCGAACATGAATTTCTGGGTTTCCTATTTTTGCCGCTAAATGGCTTCTCAGCTGCGAAGCTGTCATCGGAGGACGCGGCAAAGTCTCACCCTTAGTACTCGACATGGCTTGGCCCGAGATGTTACCACATCTTCCGACATGAAATCGTTTTCTTTACCTCTACCTCTTCACTTCTTTATCCCCTTATCCTTTTTCATTTATTCATTCGTCTATCAATCATTCTATCAATCATTCTGTCGTTCTGTCATTCTGTTATTTTATCATTCTATCATTCTATCATTCACTCATTCATTCATTTATCTATTTATCTATCAAGCCATTTTTACTTCTTTCCTTATTTTCTTCACTACTCTTTATTTATTTATTTATCCATTAATTCATGCATTTCATAAGTAAAAAGATTTCATGAAACTCTAAATATATTACACGTCAACAGGTTAAATCAACAAATTAAACAGAAGTTCAGTTACTTCCCTCTTACGTTAAGCTGTCCTAACATTAGTACGAAGTGTATGTGATAAATATTTCAGTTATGTGTGAAAATATTAAAACAAAATTAACTATATGTCTACACTCTATGTATTACTAACAAAGATAAGTGAAAAAGACATTTAAAACCTTAAAAGAGTAGTTGACATATAGGCTTAGACCCCCCCCCCCCCCCCCCCCCATTCAAATAGTTGCCTCGTTCCTACAGACTGTGCTGAAGCTCGCTAATTAGGAAACCACCAAAAAACATGAATCCATTTGATTTGAAGGAAGCACTGAAATCAAAGGTAATTGACCTGTTTATATAGGGTGCCCCAAAACTCACGGAATACAGCGTAGGAGCAAGCAGCAGGCTCACCCGTAAAGAGACATAGGTGTTGTCAGGAGCTGAGTTAATATGCATGCATATAAACTGTGAACACGCTTCACTTGAGAACTATTTTGAAGCCTCGACATTCTAGTAACGGAGGAATCCACTTGACCAACAACGAAGTGTGGTGCTTACTCCTACTTTGTATTCCGCGAGTTTTGGATCATTCTGTACAAACAGAGTCAATTACGGGTCATTCCACACGAAATCGGGCACGTTTCGGAGCAACTTCTTGTAATTTGCTCAAATTTGAATATGTTGTAGTATTTAACGATATTTAAACGTACCCCAAAGGATTTTTCAAAATTTTGAAAATTGTCGATTTTACAGCTGTTTGAAGTTAAGTGCTACCTTTTTTAAAAAAAATTATAGCTATTGAACTAGTAAGCGGACGGAGATGAGCTTTACGATGCTTATAGAGAAAATATTGAAGTTTGTAAAAAAAATTATTTCATTTAAAAAAAATTGTTTTTTAATCATCTTTTCTGCAATTATTTTAAACAAATGCAGGTTATTAAGATGATGCGCGATTTTAAAAATCTGAAAAAAAAGGAGAATATAGTTTGATCCTTCCCCTTGATGGACAAACTTTCAAAAAGATGGACATTTTAAAATTGGCCCTGTGAAAATTCCGCTGGAGTCGAGTAGGCTGCCAGCGACGACGCGCCCGCCACAGCAGTGCAACTCGACGCAGCGTCAACTTTCGGCAATTTTCACAGGGCCAATTTTAAAATGTCCATCTTTTTGAAAGTTTGTCCAGGGGAAAGATCAAACTATATTCTCCTTTTTTTCCAGATTTTTAAAATCGCGCATCATCTTAAAAACCTGCATTTGTTTAAAATAATTGCAAAAAAGATGATTAAAAAACAAGTTTTTTTAAATGAAATAATTTTTTTTACAAACTTCAATATTTTCTCTATAAGCACCGTAAAGCTCATCTCCGTCCGCTTACTAGTTCAATAGCTATAATTTTTTTAAACAAAGGTAGCACTTAACTTCAAACAGCTGTAAAATCGACAATTTTCAAAATTTTGAAAAATCCTTTGGGGTACGTTTAAATATCGTTAAATACTACAACATATTCAAATTTGAGCAAATTACAAGAACTTGCTCCGAAACGTGCCCGATTTCGCGTGGAATGACCCTTACGTCAACTACTTGATGTTTTAACATTTTAAATGTCTTTTTGGGGAGAATTCATGTGACTGATGTAATTTCAACAAATAGTTCTTTTTCTCTTTCATTCTGTCTTTTGTCGTTGTTGCTGTATTTTTCTTCTTTGTCTTCTATTTTTTATTTGTTTTATTTTACCTTTTATTGTTGTTTTATTTGTTATTTTATTTCTATTTTCTATTTCTTTTTTCTTTTCGTTCCTTAGTCTTTAAGTCTTCAGCTTTAATTTTAATTTAAAGAGTTTTCCCGTTTGTGAAATGAAATAAATGAATAAATAAATTTGGTAGTATTTAATAAACGAAATTCCGAAACCAAAGTATCAAGAGTCCCGACACTTCCAAGAAGCTCTTATTCTTTCCGGAATCCTGGACATTGTCAAGAGACTCGAAAGTTTTCCTCATTTTGGAAAAATATTCCGTTCCGATCCGACTCTAATATTTAGGGATCCCACACAAATTTGGTAAATACTGTTATGTATACCAGTTTACTATTTACTAGGGATACTGGGTACCTGAACCTCGATTCGGGTCGGGTATTAATGGAGTAAAGACGGGATCTCAAAAATGGACAATATAATACGTATACAAATTTTGTAATGGCACAAACGTAATGTTTCTTCATTATTTTTCAACCACATTTTTTACCTGAATCCTCAGATTCGGGCAAGTTATTATAATAGTGGTAACTTACAGATGCGTTAGTGACAGTTCCCGAAATCGCTTGATAAACAACCTTAATAATATGTACTTATAACTATCCAACATTATTTACATACCTTTCCCTATATGTGTTTAGGTTTGACAAAAATACTTAGAACAGATAATACCTCATCAGAAAACGTTAATAAGATTACTAAATAATTATCCAATGCATATCAAAAGAACTAAAGTAAAAGAACTAAAGTACTCTATCTGAGGTTTTGAAAATTTGAACAAAAGGAACCAGTAGTAAAATCCTATCCCTATATAGCTCAAAGATTTAAGTCTAGACGCTCGAGAAAAATTCCAGGATGTAAGCGATACTCTAGTGCAGGTTGGGTCATTGAATTACGCCTTCTGACTTTCAGTTTAGGATCCTATCGGATTTTTAGCCTGCGCACTTTTTCTATAGTTCGAAAATTGTGCAAAACCGCCTATAGACCCAATACGTTCCTGGAACAAAGGTCAGAAAACACATTTGGCGGACTAACCTGCGTCAGAGTACTGCTTACAACACACCCCTAATTTTCCTTAAGCATCAATCCTTGGATCCTCGAGCCAGATGGGATTTTACTACAAGTTCCTTTCGTTCAAAACCGTAAAATTGCAAACTCTGAGACCGTTTTTCGCGGTATTCCCATCAGATTTTCAAAATCATATAAATGGATTCGTTCTCAGAGATCTTTCCAATGGTGTACAGATTTTACTGAACGCTTTTTATAGACTTAACATTGTCCTTTCAAATAAAAGAACTGTCACGATTTCTATCATGAGCAGTTCCTTTTCCTTTATTTTAGATTTGATTACATGTATAGAATATAATAACCTATTTGCATCTGAAGATTTAAGTGGAAATACCTGGTTGAAAAATTATGAAGAAATATCACATTTACGTTACTAGAAAATTTTTAAATGTGTTATATCGTCTCGACTTTAAATTCGGGTAGCCGGGTATTACTATCTCTCAGGATCCCATTCCAACCCGACTTCAGATTCCAGTATCCGATTTTACAGATACACGAAGTTTGCAAACCTTTGGGACAAGAACCGACCTGAAGGAAATTTCCGAAACCGACTCGACCCGAACCCAACATTGCGGATACCCTGCTACTACTTGTCCATATCTCTCAGCAATCATGCAATTTTACGTAATCAGTGTCAATTTATATACAAAATTCAGATATTGGAACTCGATTTTGTTTCGTCACTGTTCAAGAAATGGGTGCAACTTGTTAAATCTGGAATAACTGAATTCCGGTACACTACTGTATAAATGTATAGGGGACTATAAACAATATATGTGTATGTGTTTTTTTAATATCTTAAGAGGTAGTAGAAGTGTTTAAACGGATCATAAACTATGACAAAGTGTTGAATCTGTCCCCATTCTGCAGTTATAATGCTTTAGCCTCTTGAGCCAAGATTTTTTTTAAGGCCAAATAAAATAATTATATTATTCTGTAAATGTATTCATTTAAGATGTATTTAAGAAGTATTTAATCCCGTGTTCTAGTTTCTTTGCATTGTTTTTTCATTATTTTTGGCCAATATGTACACATTCAACTTTCATGTGGACAAAAATAACATTATTTTCGTTCTTATAATAACGTATTGCTTTTATCCCCACTTACGTTTTCTAAAATAAAAATATTATACCCTATAAACTACAAAGGTCTTATTGAAAACAAGTACAAGAACTTATACAGACATTATTTAATAATGGTCTGGCAGACGGTATTATAAATATTGGCTCAATATTTGTACGTTAGCTATTAATATTAACAGAAAAGCCAAAAGAACAGAAACGTATTTGGATGATCTAAATACACAATTCACCTTGACTATTTGCAGTTCATGTTACTGCTTAGCTCCGATTGATGAAATAAAAGAAAGATTACTGCTCACATAGAACTGCGTAAAAGAAATTGTCTAGAAATTTTTGCGAAAGGGGAGAGAAGACCTGTTACTTTCATGACGCCGTTACTTTTGTCTCCGCTAACGTGCCCCACTGCTGCCGTGCCAGGGAAGTAGGAAGGATGAACTTACCTGAGGATGTGAATAAACTCTCTGAATTTATTCGTTATTTTTTATCCCTTACTCTAACTAAAATATGCCTAACTCTGCCTTGTTTTAGTTAGAATTTCATACTACGCTAAAGGAAGGTGGTTGAATATCTGCGGATGGTAGTTAATTTCTAATGACAGATCCTAGGTTCGATATACAGTACGAAAAGAACTTTTTTTTAAACAGTTAAATTGCATGTAACATTATTTCACAAATACTATAACTGTTTTGTATCAACTTTTATTTATAAATTCATATGTATTTGATATATTTGAACTTTTACAAGCAATCTCAAAAAATAGAACTATACTAACTGTAATAAAGATATTGTTACGTGTATTACTTTTAACACGGTTAAATCGTTTATTGTTAATTTACAACACCTGTATGTAGTTCTAATTCTCCGTAAAACCTGCATATACATACATGTACATATGCATGGACATGTACACGTAATATGTACTCATTGTAGAGAAAAGTTCAAATTTATTTGTTAGATAATTTGCATAAAAATTTATATAAAAAATTACAGTATTTATGAAATAACTTTATGGGCAATAATTGAAATATTTTACAAAAGAAAAATGTTAATTGATTTTCCATGTTGAGTATCAAACCTGGAATCTACTACTTAGAAAAAAACTATCATCTGCGGTTATCGTACCGCCTTCATTGACAAATCTATTATCTTCTAAACATATGTCTATAAATTTATTTTAATTGTTCATAAAAAATCCGTATTGACACAAGATTTTCTATAGAATGTCATCGTTTGATCTTCACACTCATCCTTCAAAGTGTTATAAAAATCTCTGGGAGTCCCCTTCTATCCTGAGTTGGAAAGTGAAAATATAAAAGTAATCATGAAGATCGTGTGACCATAGCTCGTGCCGCTTGCCGGCGACTTGTACAAAAAGTTCCATTGATTCTGTCAGAACTAGATCTAGGGGATGCAGGGAGTTTCGAATAAGCATATACCGACTTGCTAGAAACATAGTTCTGGAAACCTCGTTCAGGCGCTGCCAGTGATTAAATCCGTGGCTGGCGGGGCCATTTATTTGATATATAAACTAACATACCGACGTTCTATTTCAACTTTTATTTTACTACAATTTTGATCCTCAGCTGTGGTAAAATCAGCAGATTTCTAAAGTTTTTAACTAATTTTTTATGAATAAATATAATTTTCCTTACTTATTGAATATAAGTATATATAAATAATTTCTCTTTAATAAATTTAAGTTACAGAATATGTAAAGCAGATATGCAATGGGAAACAGTTTACTGATACAGAGTAAAAAATACACTTTAAATGATATAATTACATTCCTATGGTTTATTATTTCAGATAGAAACATAGAAAGTGTAAACATTAGTTCCTTAATTTTATAGTAATAAAAATTTCAAATCACTCTTCAAATTACTCTTTTATTGCAGCAAGACTATAAGAATGAAATTGTATCACTTTAATAATGTATTACTTACTGTGTGTGTCAATATAGTTAAAATTTCACATAATTCAATTACTCTTTTATTACTGTAAAATTAAGAAACTAATGTTTACACTTTTTATATTTCTACCTGAAACAATAAACTATAAGAATGGAATTATATCACTTTTATAGTATATTTTTTACTTTATATTTAAATCTGTTGGCTTTATCACAGTTGAGCTATAGGATTAAAGTAAAATCTGAGTTAAAATAGAATGTCAGTATGTCAGTTTATACGACAAATAAACGGCTCCACCAGCAACAGATTTAGATACCGGTAGCACCTCAACAAGGTTTCCAGAACTATGTTTCTTGCAAGTCAGAATACAGCATGTTAAATACAGCACTTCAAGAGTGAGAGAGTAAGATTAATATTCGTTTTCTCTCCCAACTCTCCAAATCTATCCAAAGTGGTCGAGGAGCCGAACTCACGTACATGTAGCTCGTGCAATAGTTCCCCCCAGATATCGTATCCCCCCCCATATAGTGTGGTTCCATCTCACATTTATCAAACAGCCACGTATCTGTAGGTAATACTATTCCTGTAACGGAAACTGTAACAGTTGATACCGATCTGGCAATCTCGAAAACTCACGTGACTACTCTACTCCCTTAAGGGTTGAAAGTCTTCATTCCCTATCGAAACTATCGGGATATAGAAGACCATGGTTGCCAACTAGACCCTAAGCATAAAGGCGAGTGATGGCACTTACTCATATGTACTCAATCAGCACAGAGGATTCTTACAGAGGTGAAACTCCAGCGTTTCTGAAGTCCCAATTTTCAATGCGTATGCGTAACTATGCTGTACAAACCTTAATGTAACTACAATAAATTGAAGGCTTGATTTAAAATTGTAGAGCTATGGTGTAGAGACGTGAAAACAGCTAGAGGAGCTATGGTGTAGAGACGCAAAAGCAGCTACAGAAACTATGGTGTAGAGACGCGAAAGCAGCTACAGAAACTATGGTGTATAATCATGAATGTAACTACGTGAATACAATTTGGAATAGGATTCCATCATTTAAAAGTTCCACTTTCTATAATTTATATCAAAGACTGTAATGAAATTAAAGAAATTATAATTTTCGTTGCTGTAAATATAATTGAAAGTGTTGAAGAAGCAAACTCACAGTGAGATGGACAGTCTAAGACCTTTCTATGTTTTATAGACAAGTGTGACTGGATCGAGATGCCGAGTTGCGTCTGATGTGTGCGCGCGCTCTTTGTTAGGTCGTAACATTTCTTCACATTGTTAAATGTTAATATTTAGTTTATTGTTAGCTTTTGTGTTTAAAACCAGATATGTATTTTTGTTTCTTTAAAAGACTCATGAGTAAGCTACTGCCAAAGATAGATATTTTGTGTTCCACTAATCTGTTAATAGAGAAAACTAAGTGCGTAGTTACAACAGAAAAAAAGCAATATTTGTTTCCAAGCTTTTGTTATGACCTGCAAATTACTTTGGTGTTATAAAAATTATAAACGAATTTTTATTACAAGTTCACCAGTATTTTTAGACCTATCCACCTTATTGAAGTATGAAGTCTACGCTTTGACAATATAGATATATGATTGTGAAAATGTAGTTTTTAATAGCAAACAGTATATTTAATATTTTTTGTTATTGCAGTATATGTGTACAATTTATAACGTAAGGTGCGCGCGCGTGCGCGTGCGTGCGCGCGTGCGCGTGTGTGTGCAAATCAGTATGTATTTAATATTTTACACTTCCTTCTCATGATGTATTATGTTATGGAGTATTACCTGCAGGTGTATGTAAGTCATGGTTTCTTGTTTATTGAATCAAAAATACACAATTTATTCTTGCGAGTCTCGTCTACTACCAACATATAATAGCTTTGGATGCAAGCAAATGTATAATTTAATGTTTCACACTTTGTTCAATATTCTTATTTGTAAGTTGTGGATTGTAGGTATAAGCCAAGGTTTTCTATACATTCAAACAAAGATACAGTTTAACCCTGTGGCGTGTCTCAACTACTATCAATGTATAATAACTGTCATTTAAATGAACGAAATATTATAAAATATAATTTTTTATTATAATTCATATATGTTTAATGTAAAGCAAAAGTCTGAAATAATATATGTGTAATTATATCAATTATATTTTTACTATCCATGTTACTATTTATATTATATTGTAATATTCTCTTTTAATATCGCAATTTTTCCAAAGTGAAAGTATTTATAGTTATATGTAAAAAATAATAATGTCAGTACTTATTAAATGAAATACAATTATTAAAATGATACATATCTTCCTAATATGGTTGTATATACATTTCTGAAATACTTATTTCTAGCACAATCTTTAATTAGAACATTATTTGTAAACAAACTATTAGAAAATAATTGCTTAACATGACATTACCACAGAGGCTGTGACATTATGCTTCAAATATTCCGCATTTTCCATTATTTCTTCGATATCTATCTTTCCTCTTTTACCTACTGCCCCATAAAAAGTGACGGAAACATATTTGTATAGAGAACTGGCAACGCTGTTCCTATGGTGTGCACGATCTGTACGGATTTCGGGGACACGAACATCAAAGGTTCCAACAGAAGTTTTGCCTCTGTAAAAATGCTCTGTGGCGTAGGATCCAGCTGGCAACCACGTACAAGACTCTTTAAAATTGCATGCGAGAGATCTTAGGCAGATTTAATACTGTGCATTTGCACCGCGTTGTAACGAAATCTTATTTCATTAATCTACGTACATGTGTTACATTCTTATTTCTCACCCGGACTTTAACATAATAGATCCTAAAAGAAATGCAGTACTAGTTCTTTTTCTTCTTCTTAGGCTGCATTTCGAAATTAGTTGACAGCGCTGAAAGTGCTGCAAATGCGTTCCGAATTTCAAAATAGCGTGCTGATTATATTGAACCGTCTCTATTTTGGTACTACCTTTTCACACAAGTCGATTCTAGGGAAATTATGGCCAACTACTTATTTCCGGCTATTTCTGCTGATCTGTATAACGTGGTGTAGCTTCGGCAATACATATGGCAGATGCTGCATAAGGGCTGTTTCTATTTACCTAGCCTAACGTATAGCGCACAGTTTCACATTATCCCATTATCCGCCTAGTTGGCGTAACGACAGGACTGTGTGAGTCCTGGCACGTGGGTCTTTGCTTTGTTTAAACTTTTTTAAAAGTTCCGCATTATTCAATTCTTGTTATTAGAATTAACAACTCATTAATTATTATTATATTAATATATATTATTGTATTAATTATTATTAATTATTAATAACATATTTTCGTCAGTAACTCTATATCCATTTCGTTTTCATTGTATTCATCATCAAATGAAGCTACTACTTCCATTACTAAACTGCAAATTGTTGCTGCAGTTGTTGAAACATCCATGCTTGAATAATATAAATATAGCTCTTAACTCGCACTATAGTTTGAAATTTGAACATGCTGATAAATGTCATTATTTTCATCCCAAATTACAATCCTGCTGTCAATGCTACAACTACAGGATGTAATTTTGGAACGGGTACATATTCAAATGTTCAGCTTTACCAGCGTTAGCAGTCTCAGCTAATTTCAGAATGCACTCTTAGTTAATGCTATCCTTATCTTTATGGATTCCTATTCTCTGTAACGCTAAAATGTAATAAATGAATTAATCTTGTATTATAAAATGTTGAAATTACATATCCTCCATAAATTTTAATTTGGACCTGAGTTTTTGTTTGACTAATCTATGTAAAAACTTACATTATACTCATAACATTGCATTACAATAATAAGAAAAGTTGATGAATATCTGAGAATAGGTGGACATATGAAGTAATTACTAAAGTAACTTTATAATTTTGAAACACCCTAATTAATGTCTTCTGTTGCCATATTTAAAAGTTTCTTAAAAAGTATTTCTTTAATTATGTAATTTACAAAAAATGTTTTGGTTACTTATTGTAAAATTGATAAGAACTCTCTAATGATATAAATTTTTCCATATTGCTTGACTTGGCAAACAAAAGAAAGGATGCCCTTCTTTCCCCCTTAGGGGGGCAGACTCCTTCAGGGCCTACTCCGAATCGATCGAAGCGCTGTTGCGAAGAAACGGGCATTAGTGAAAACATAATTTATACATGAGACATTTGATAATGTGGCATCTAGCCTTATCCTGTTGAATTACAAATGAAAAGTGCGAAGGTATAATTGCCAAATCGCATTGTAGAAAAGTTCTGTCACGCTGTTGCCCCATCAATTACAATTTTATGCATCAGTAAATCTCTACTGAATACGCCTTGAGCCGATATTTTGTTTCATACAGAATATAGAAAAGGACGGTGCGAACGAGAAAGAAAAAGTATCACGAATGAAACAATACATATGTGCCCAAAATTATGAAAGTGGTCTAAGGAATAACATTTTCGTATGAGCTTCACACAAAATTTCACATTTATAATAAATTTTCATTAATCAAGACTAACTACAATATTACGTAATAATGTCGACTCCATTTACAACTTTTTGGATTCGATCTGATCCAAATTTGAATAATGCTTTTACTCAAAATATACTACATGGTAGTAAATGACCTTCGAACTAACAAAATTAGTCACAATAATATATTGACGAATTGAGTTGAGTGGTATAATTGTAATCTGTGAAAAGGTATACGAAAATTAGAATTATTTACAATAAAAATTGAAAATAAAAAAAATTAAAAACTACCACGAGATTCGAACTCGGCACATGCAGATTATGAAGGAATGCCTAATTCTCACTCAACTACGGTACTTTCGTGCAAAATTAGTGGATTAAACTATAACTTATGGAACAATTCCAATTGTTTGTTCATAGTAAATAATAACTATTGAAGAATAATGATTTGTAAACCACCTTTACTTGCTACATTTTCATCGATGCAAGGGTCACTCACACTGAACGTCTCGTGCTGTTTGCAACGAGTGCAAGACGTTGTGAGTATTCATTAGCAATGTCATTATTTATACATTTAGTGAACAATAAACAACATGTATCATAATGACAAAAACATTATAGGGGTATATGTTTTTCGTAAAACTACTCGTTTCAGGGCCCAATTTCGCACAAAATGTAGTCTAATTACGAATGCTAGTATTTTGTTTATAACGTAAAAATTCAAAATCCTATTTTCGCCGTATTTTGTGTTTTGGTTCATAGTATTTGCATACAAATTTGCAAAACGATCGATCAGCATGTTGTCAGTGAAAACAACGACAATATACTATTTTTTAATATATTTTTTAAATAAATTGATATTTTTAAAAACTATTTACATAGGTGGATTCGTCGTTCAAAAATACACAATCGCCCCATTTATATCATTTTGCTATACGCACTAGTTTTGGAAATATTAAACGAAATATGTTTTCCACCCCCAACTTTGGGGGTGGTTTTCACACCCTTTAGATGAATTAGAAGCAATAAAAAAAATACCTGCCGAATGTTTTCGGCTATTCTACAATCCTACAAAGTTTCATCAAAATCGGAGATTTTCACCTTGCAATGTTCCCTTATTAGTAAGAATCAAAATCTCGGCTGAAGTTGGATTCGTTCGAGTTTTCCTGATGGGCAAAATTGTAATATGTTCATATATACATATCTATGGCAACAGCGTGACCAAATTTTCAATACGTTTTGGCAACTAAGCCTTTCTTGCGTCTGTATTCGTGTATTCGATGAATACGTCATTCAGCTCTCAAATTCTAGATTACATTTACCGACTGATCTGTATTTTCATCGATGCTGATGGTAATATGACCAAATTGATTGAGATATACCATCAACGCTTTTAACGGTAAATCGTTGAACTATTTTTCTGTCAAAACGGGTGCACAACGAAAATTACACTTTACGCCTTCAAGAAGTATTAAATTGAGGAAAATCACATTTCCACGATATTGTGCTAATTCAAGGAAGGGTGCTCTGGTGTGCTATGAGTGAAAAACCATTAAATCGTGAGACATTTGCAAAAATGTCACTTCGGCAGCCATCTTGCTAGTTTACAACAGCGTCTGTTTCTTGCTTACAGTTTGTAATTTTACTGTTTTCTCAACGTATAGTGTTTATTGGAGTTTAAACGGACCAGACCACCCTGTAGTGAAGTCTACCCGTAGGTTCTGTATCCGCGAAAAATTCATTTATGCAAGTGTCGAGACGTAAAGTGTAATTTGCGAAACCGTTTGTCTCTCTCGCTCATCGCGTATACGTGTATGACTTCCTTTGCGTGTGTCAGCGCACGCACACAGCTCAAAACACAAGGAGTCTGCCCCCTTAAATCTTACTTGTATCCTATCAGTGAAAAAAAATATGAAAGTATAAAAAAGTATAAAATAATCGGTAACAATATATTGAAAACTTTATCATTACTCTTGAAAATACTACTTGAGAAAGTTCAGTTACAATATCCTACGTATCACTGTAAAAAAAAAAGAAGAAAAAAAAAAAGAAAAAAAAAGAGGTGAACTTTATAGAATTTGGTATGCCAAATCTCATTTCTGAAACCAACATTTCTCTGTTATAAAGAAATTTTGTTGATTTTTCACCAATACACTACATATATCTTTTTAATAGAATAATTATATTGAACAATTAGTAGAAGTAGAAAGAGATCATAATTAAATCATGTTTGATTCTTGATTAACAAATTGATTAATAAGCTTGTCTTTTTTTTTCAAAATATAGTAAGCTGTTCCTAAAAATAAAATTAAAGTTAATCTATTCCTTGTTTATCCCAAGTAACCAAAGGAAAAAAGTGTGTTATTACAGCAAGATTTTCTCCAAGTATTATACAAGAAACATAAAAAAATAAAGCTATTTACTATAATCAAGAAACAAAAAAAATTTTTTTTTAAGTGTGAATACTACATAACATACAGTAATGTTACGGATGGGAGCCGCGACCAGACCCGAGAGCGGCTCTCGTCCGTGACTGGTAGTCGATTCGGCTTCCTTTGCTCTCGGTCGCCAAGATAATTGGTACACGACCAGAGAGGCAAAGAAAAGGGTGCCGCTCGACCGTCGATGCTTGAGCTCCATGCCCGAAATCAATGACGTCATAAAAGACAAGGATAGCATTAGGGTTTTAAATAGGAAAAATTGAAGTTTCTTATTCGCAAACGGATTTTCACGCAAGTAACACCAATCGATTCCTTGTACTCTCCCGATTAAAATGATATCAAATACGACATGATTCCAATTATTTACAACAAAGATATTTAAATAATAAAGGTTGGAACCCTGCGACGGTTACGGAGAATCGTCAAAGATACTTTTCCATCAGTTCTTTACGAGCTAAAAATGACAGTAAATGAAGATTTGGCTAACAGAATTTATATATATTATATTTAATCGATGTCGGAAAGAATATATTGAAAATAAAAAAATAATTTCTAAACATTTAAAACGGAACTTATATACTTTTTGTGTTGCGCTTTCTTTTTCTTAATAATTTCAGTCATTAAATAATTAAACACAAAAATATGAGGGAATAATAGGGAGTTAGTGAATCGGAGAACTTTTCGTAGCATTGTAACATGCTACGGACAAGAGCCGCGCTCGTCGAATCGACTACCAGTCACGGACGAGAGCCGCGATCGGGTCTAGTCGTGGCTTAGAATCGACTACCACTCACGGACGAGAGCCGCGCTCGGGTCTGTTTACATAACGCGATGAGCATGACCTTTCTTTCTACAAACCAAGTTTTGTTATCTTTGTTAAAAATAATCGGAATCATGTCGTGTTTGACATCATTTTAATCGGAAGAGCACAAGGAATCGATTGGTGTTACTTGCGTGAAAATCCGTTTGCGAATAAGAAACTTCAATTTTTCCTATTTAAATCCCTAATGCTATCGTTGTTTTTTATGACGTCCTTGTTCTCGGGCGTCGAACTCGAACGCGATGGTTCCAAGAATTGGTTTCTCGGCGGTACGTATCAAATGAGGTAGTGGGGATAAACCGCCGCTCTCGTCCGTGTAGACGAAACGGCTCTCGTCCGCAACATTACTGTAGTTATAGAAGTACTAGAAAAGTTTATTTAATTTGGGAGTCACTTGGTTGTGATATGTATCAAAAATTTATGTTTTGCGTACTATCTTTTTTAGAACATGCATAGATGTTGTTAAGGCAGTTCTCAATCTCAAAAATAATACTGTGATTGATAAAGTGAAAATACACAATTATTCACTAAATTGTGAAACATCAACAAATTATAAGGAGAAAAACTATTAAAAAACTTTCTATTTTTGTAAACAGTTATATAACATTAATTAATCAATGTAATTCTTAATTATTCCTTAAATAGTTTCTTGAAATGAAATAGTATTTTTTATCTTTGAAACCACTTTTTCCACTTGAACTCTTTCAACATTTAGAACTTGACACAAGATAGAAAATCTATCAGAAGTTGAGCACTTTAAAATCTATAAAAAACACCTGAAGTTTTTTACAAAAACGAAAAGATGTTTATCTTGAGAATAGTATAATCATCCTTTCATAGTACATACATACATATTTGCGAAAAAAATAACAGTAAAACATAAATACTATATTTTAATAACACTGTTGTAACAATAAACGGAATTATTGTAACTCTTAACGTTTAGATAGGTATAATTTTTCCCTTGTTTTAGAAACTTAAAAGACTCACTTTCACAGAACTTCTAATTATATTTTACAAACAGATTTATTTTTAATTCTACAATTCATACAAAATCTAGATCAGAATTAGAAAGAAATTAGTTTTTAACTTGTTCAATCTTCTTTTTTTTACCATCTATACATTCAATATTATGTCAATTGTACTATTATTGCAACAGTTCATGCAGTACTGCACATAATTAAGTTTTTATACCTTTTCAATCATTTCAAATGTATTAAAATCGATTTTACAAAGTTACTTCACATTTGTACCCTATTTTTTATTTCTTCATAGATATCAATGCATCACAAGACATTCTGAAATAATATAATCACTTAATCTTTTTTAGATGATGTTTAACTTATCAACAGGAACTGTAATATCTTTATTACTAATTGCAAATATGAAAAATTTGTTCTATTATTGTGTGTAATATAAACATAATAAACATAATTTTGAAATAAATTCTTTCAGAAGAACCTGAGGCACTGATACATCTGTGTAAAACACTGCAAGTATTTTTATCTTTATATCTGTCAACTGGAACTTCAACATTAACATTATCTTTTTATAATTAGATAAATACTAAATAAATCTTATTTTTATTTTTTGTAATATAAATATCTGGTCCATTAGATTTATACCAACATGTAACATTTATAGAAAATTTGTAGAATACAGTACATTGATTTATATTTTAATGATATGAGTTAGCTATAGAAGTATAAACTAACTGTTAACAAATAACATAATATAACTACTAACAAATAACCCTTCAAGAATACTAACATTTGTAACTTAAAAAATCTGGCAGACGCATAAATAACTTATCAAATAATACTTTGTCTTAAGAGAAATTTTCTTTCTTGATCTTACATTAGCTGTATATCATGTAATAAAGTAAATAATTGAAATTTAATATTTTGAACAAGTTTCCTTAATCAATGATACATACATTATTTTCTTCCACTATGAATAATGAAGTATATAAAACGAAAAAATAAATATGAATTATAAAATATAAAGTATCATCTATTACATAAAAATGTTTATATTTCTGAATGCAGCAAAATATTTATTTTTTCTTACACAAACTAATTTATTAATAATATAAAAAGACACAACTAACATATAACTGTGCATCACATAAAATGTGTGCAGAAATATTTATAAAATAGATTTTTATTTTCTGTTAAGGTTACAAATGAAAATGAATGAATATAGATAAGATTGTTAAAAATAACACAAGCAAAAGTATCGTCCACAAAAAATTTTGTTAAAATCAGATACTAAATTATTTCTATATGATACTAATGTTCTTTCTATGTAAATATAGACTCTCGTTCCTTTGGTTACCAAGTCATGTATCACAAAATAAAATGTCAATAATAGCAATACCTGTTTACTTTTAGGAATGTAAATTTTAAGTATATTAATGTAAAAATCTTTTTGTAAAACAGAATGGGGCATAAGTATTTTTTGGTGTAATGAAACGCAGGATGCACATATGAAACTACAATAAAAACACATTTCTTTGTATGGACCTTCATTATTAACAAGATTACTTTAGAAAATTCACCAAATATGATTAACTATGGTTTGATATTCATATTCATTACTTATATTTACTTATCCAGGGTATTTTCAAACATCTACTAGAATAGTAATGGATCTCAAATGGAACAGAAAGTATTCAGTGATACAAATGTTCTGCATGTTCTCGTCGTGTGATAATATTGTCATGAAGTTAACAATATAATTTTGATATGTAGCGGTGACCGTATACCAGACACATGTTGCTTCTGCTACTCCGTCAAGGAGTAGTTACTCCGGAGTGAAGCAGTGAAATCTGCCTCAGTATCCTACCTACTCCCAGTTCTTCAAATGAAAATTCAGTGATTTTTTCTAGCAACACTGATTGTAAACGAATTCAACGACCTGCTTTACTGTGATCTTGAGATGACTTTAACTTTTAAAATCGTCACAAATCAGTTGACGCGACATTTATACGAATTTTGAAGGGTATCAAAATTTTGTGTACATTAACATGTATTCTTTATAATGCAGTATTGTAGTCCACATCAAGACGAATTCAAGGATCTGTGCAAAATTGTACACCAGGTCTTCACTTGATTTTTTCTTATGGCGATACATAAAAAATCACGTTTATAACGAAGTCTGCATCACATCAAAACGTATGAGATAAAGAATTTTATATACATGTAATATCATTACTTTATAAATCTCTTATTATATTGATTTGATATTTATGATTGTGATATTTATATTATATTGAACATTTGTTGTGAAATAAACAAATTTCTCAGAAAAAACAAAGAATGTTAAATTTCACAATTGCATTTTAACTAACGTAATTTTTTCATTGAAGGTGATCGAAAGATCACACTGTTGTAGATCGTTGAATTCACTTGATGTGTACTATAATACTGCATTATCAAGTATATATTAAGGTCAATGACTGTCAAAATTCGAAAAGAACGCTTTGAGAACAAAAAAACAAGAATCATAATATTCATAGCTTTGAACTAAATAATTTTGTTCTGAAACATTTAGTATCAGTAAAAATAACGACGATGGTGTAGTGACTTTAAGACATTATTACTGCATAAATTCAACTTACATTTAGACCTTGCATATTTGAGTAGAATTTTACTTTACAAATTTTCACAAATACTAATTCTCACAAAATTCTGAATAAGAATTCGATTTGAAATAGTATGGAATACTGGTCAATACAGAATGTCATAAAATAATGGTGATCATAATGTACAAATTCCTCCTTAACAGGAAAAAAGATTTCTTTTTTACTATAAGTTTTAAAGAGATTACAAGAAGTTATTAACTTATAATATTAATTTTAATTAATGTAATATTTAACATAATAATTTAAATATGCATATGATTACAAAATAATACATTACAGTTTATGAAAACGATAATAGTTCATTCTTGTTATGCATAAGAAATGATTCAAGCTAGTGCCAAATTATATTGTAAACTAAAACTATGTGTATATGTTTATCTGCGTGTATGGGGTATTACATAGCATGACCAGTCTTTTAAACTTAAATAATACGGTTTTTAAATCAAATGCAAGATTCTCATTTACTTATATGACAAAACCAAAACTTTATAGAATACAGAATATGTAGTAAAAAGTTTTCATTTCTTAGGAATTTACATATCTCAAATTACCTTATTATTTTGAAACACCCTGAATATATTGTATGTATGTCTAATTTGTACTGTATAAAAGAAATATACTTTTTCAATTAAATTTTACACAAACAGTTACTGTTTAATATTTACTGTTTTTGCTTCTGTACAATAATACTATGCCCCTTTCTGTGTAATATGCTTTTAACTTGATATTCGTATCCAAGACAGGTATGTGCTTCACTTAACTCCATTATCTCTAATATGTTACAGTTGATTTTGATAATATGTACAAGAAATGTTCAAATGCAATGTTATTTGTGCCGATATAAATATATGTAATTTTCTTGAATGGAACAACACATCTTTATTACCAAAATATTGAAGTAATATTCATAAAACTGAAATCTCAACTATGTATAATATTTTTTCGTTAATTGCAAAATTTCTTGACCAAGTAACTGTGATAAAATCATTTTTTGATTACTTAAATCACAGTTCCGAACCACAAACTCATACGCATTGTATCTAATTCAAAATATAAGCTTACCAAGCTGTAATTAAAACCTAATAAAGTCTGAACAAATCTGCCTACATCTCTAGATATACGTGAATTATATAGTTATTATTCATAGGAGACTATAGAAAAACATTGCCACTCTATAGAATGGAACAATATGAAAATTTACATAATTTAAATATTTGTTTCTAACTACATTTTCAATTTAATGATATCTGGGATCATTTTATGCATAAATTCTACATGTGAAAACAGCAAGGAAGTTCATATAAATTGTAAATAACTTATCCTACTGCACTTCATTTATAGTCTGATTTTCTAGAGTTGTCCTCTAACTTGCAATGTTGTCGCTTCTGTAATTCATGAATGGTGTTTCTCCCACGCAATGCCCTGCTCATTGGACCTTAACCAATTATCTACGAATACTTAGTCGTAGGTCCTCACAAGTCGTGGCTTATTCCTATCTTTGTCTAGCGTTTGGCATTTGTCGTCTCTACTTCTCAATGAATCCACCACCTAACATTATTTCAGTGGTGGTTGATAAGAGTGTCAAATCCTATTAACGATTCAAAGAGGCTCGTATCGCGCAGAAAACATGGTGGACAACTCGATTTCATTTAACTCAAACTCAAAACAGGTTAAACTATGTCTTAAACTACCGCAGACCCGTATAATGTTAAATCGGTATCAGAATCCCTTGGTTTGATAAAAGAATATGAAAAAAGTAATCAATTTAGCACGGGATATCTTGCAAATGAAAGAATCTGTTTTATCGAGTGACTGAGAAAGAAAAGAGAAGAATAGAAAGAAAAATCCGATTGATTACACAATCTAAAAACGTTGCTTGAAATACGCATCTAGCGTTGGGTCCCTGCCAGGTTATATGCCGACCGCTTGTCACGCCCAGGGCTCAACTCTGGAAAATCGCATTGTAAATAACATAACAAGTTCTATTCTGTTTACTAAACTGTTAACAAATAATAATTGTAATAGTTCTCACTCAAAGAATAAAAATTACAAAAATAATATTTTAAGATAATATTTTAAATATCTCTTGTGAAGATAATTCACAGATACCAATCTATAAAACGTTATGTTTGCTTTACTATGTAAACAAATTTAAAATAGACTGTCTTCATAGTTTTTAAATGCAGAATTTATCTATAAAACGGGTCATACATATTGGGAGACACTTTGCTTTAAATTCGCATAACTTTTGGGTTCTTTCAAATAAACGTTATTCCGTTTTGTTCGGCCTAATTTTAAGTTTAATGTTTTATATTTTTTTCATTTAAAAATTAAGAAAAACATAACTATTTGCGGTCCGAGTTACTTTCATTGTTTCGTTTTAACTAGTTTGCATTCATTTGGTCACTTCTGGACGGTATCATGTATTCACTATTCTTTCAATATTTCAGCATGTAACTGATACAATAATATATTTGCATTAATGTATTTTTATTTAGTATAGTATTAATGTATAAAAAAGTCCTTCATTGCAATTTATAATTTATAATTGTATAGTACCTTTCAAAACATTCTCTGACATGAATAGTCTTGATCTACTTTCACATATTAAACAAGTATTGCAAGATCCCATCTCACAAATAAAACATGCTTATTTTTTCGCATCTTCCCATAATTCTTATGCTTTTTCTGTGGATGTGAAACAATTATGTGAACATCTCCAATCAAGCTCTTCTATCAAACCAATGGCAAACAGTCAAAAATTCATAGTTGAGTCTGACTCGACATAGAATCACCTGAGATGAAATGCGATATCGAGTCTAAGCTCAATAAAGGACCACAAAGAGTTAATTTAATTTGTTCTTTGTTCTATTAGGTACAAAACTGTAGTATTGCATGGTATAAGAAACGTCTAGAAAATATTTAGTCACATTTAAATACAGTATTCATTATCTTCAAAACAAAGATTTATTTATAATATTTACTCTCTCAAAACAAATAACAGTAACTTTATATATTTCTTGTACTTATTACTGTATCAAAAACAACAAATATTTGAAATAACTGTGTTAAGTGAAATACCTTATGCATTGCCATTGTAGTTATTTCTTTTTTACTTTCAATAATTCCTGACCCAAGAAAAATTCATACAATTTCTTAAGCTCAATCAATTACAGCAGTCATTCATTGCATATTTCTAAGATTTTAAAATAGATTGCAAAACAAGTCTAAGAATAAATGTACAAATATTGCTAAAAAATATCTGTTAAATACGTGGGAAGCTCTTGTCTATGACTTTTGTCTACCTATCACAGAAACATTTTTTCATTTTTATCTTTTAATTGATATTTATAAACGAAGGAGTGATGAGTATGTACACGAGAGTCCGCAGTTAAGAAAAATATCACACTTTTGTGGTGATTAAAATTTCAATCCTTCATAGACTAAAAGCAAGTAACCAATCACTGAATCAACCCAGCCAGTCAGCATATTCGTAATAATACACTTAGTATTATAATGGCAGTATCAGTAACAAACGGAGTAACGATAGTTAGTTGTATAACAATTATATCCACGAAACGTAACAAACAGTGATTATATAATTTAACGACATGAATTCCTTAGAATAATTTATTATGGCACAGTCCCGTGGATTCAGAGGTACGGACGTAGACACAGGGAAAATGAGTAGAAGGTCGAACACGACTCACTCCTGTTAGAGGGCAGCCAAAGTAGCGCTATCATCTTCCACTGTCTGTAAACATTTGAAATATCTCTTGTTTTGCTGCTCAGGAGAGCATGCGACGCTAAAAACACTGACAAATTTACATGTCATGCGCCACATATTAAAAATAAATAATAAGATTCATGTCGAGTGTATAATAACAATAAATAAATTTTCTAATAAGGAATTGTGTTATTCAAAGTGCAATGAACTACAAACATAATTATTGTTTTTAATAATAGTAAAAATTAGTACTTTAATAGTATATTTCAATTCTTATTTCACTTGTAACTAATAAACTATAATAATGTTTCTTTCATCTTGATGGCTATCATAAGTGAATTGTACATATAGATCTATAGCTTTTAATAATATAAATTAAAATAAATTTATATGTAAACTATTTTCCATGCTTATGCAAATATACAAGGATATAGAGAGTATAAAGAAATTATGTCTACTACAGAGCTGGATTCTACACCTCTAATTTGGTGAAATTTGATGTAAGAAAGATACTGCAAAATCTATCTTGACCAAAATATTCAAGGTCTAAGTTCTTTTTTATTACATCGTAGCTGTGCTGCCAGACTGAGGACGCAAACTTGAGAATTACCCCGTCCACTACGTATCCTAACGCACGGGCCGCGTATCCGTGAGCTCGGCACTTCGGGCAGCTTCGAACAGCTTCGGACAACTTCGGGCAGTTTCGTGAGGTCGAGAGAGAAGGTGGATCGTGATGCGCACTGTCTCATTCTATGAAACGTTTACATCCCAATCGCTAGCAAGCGGCAAGTGGCACGCACCTTGTGCGAGCTTTCCGATTGCCCGGATATTTTCAGTTTCCAACTTAGAAAAGTATTCTAATGAAAAAAAATTTCGAAAATTTTTTTCTGCAGAAAAACTCATTTTAAGACTCCCTGATTACGTTTTAACTAATAAAAAAAGAGCTTGTTTTTAAAAACCACATATGTTTATTAACCCAATTACATTCAAACGACTGAATGAATTTCAATGAAACTTTATATCTAAATTTTATATTCACATCTCAAGATGTTATTAGATTTAGAGCAAAATCGATGCATGGATTATGATACTTACCTCTTATAATTATATTTATATTACACATATATTTTTGACTATTTGGTGGGAAGATAAAGATTTTCATTTGTAATCTGCTCGTGGCTCTCGTTCGTAACATTACATAACATATACAGTATGTCCCACGAAATCCTGGACAGTCGATTATTTGCTAACCTATTAAAGATACGAAAAAAGTTTTTATATGAAATTGAATGGCAAGAGGGGGCTGATTTATTGGCCGTAACAATTTTTTTTTTTTATCATTATTGTTTACAGAGATATGAAAGTTAAGTTTGGTTTTTTAAATGGGATCATATATATTTTTTTTTATCAATAGATAGTACGTTTTAAGACGAATTCAGCAAACATTAATGTATACACCTTTTTTCAAATAGTTTTTAAGATATTACGCGTAAAAGTTTACTGATTTTCGGTGGAAGATTTAGGCCTGCCGTTCCTACCACAGTCTCTTCGTATTAGTTTCAAGAGGCACGGTTTAACACGTTCGACACGCGACAGGGTAGATCTATCGACTGGAGCCCGTTTCTCCGGAGAATTATTGACCCGGCGGTGCTGCCGCGCGCTAGCATACAATCGGACAAACCTTTATCGATCATTTTTTTACCCCCGCACGCAACGTGTTAACCAGTAGCATCTTAAGTGTGGTCGAGAGTCGAGACTCCCTACTGTGCTTCCTGGTCTCGCAGATTTTCTTCCACCGAAAATCAGTAAACTTTTACGCGTAATATCTTAAAAACGATTTGAAAAAGGGTCTATACATTAATGTTTGCTGAATTCGTCTTGAAACGTACTATCTATTGATAAAAAAAATATATATAATCCCATTTAAAAAAGCAAACTTAACTTTCGTATCTCTGTAAACAATAATGATAAAAAAAAATTGTTACGGCCAATAAATCAGCCCCCTCTTGCCATTCAATTTCATATAAAAACTTTTTTCGTATCTTTAATAGGTTAGCAAATAATTGACTGTCCAGGATTTCGTGGGACATACTGTATATAGGCTCTAGTAACTACTGTCAAAAGTTACGGGGACGTAACACAACTCAAAATATCTCTTTTCCCAGTCCTAGCTCTAACCAACTCCAAATATCTCTTTTCCCGGTCCTAGCTCTAACCAACTCCAAATATCTCTTTTCCCGGTCCTAGCTCTGACCAGCTCGAAACATCTCTTTTCCTGGCCCTAGCTCTAACCAACCCGAAACATCTCTTTTCCCGGTCCTAGCTCTAACCAACTCCAAATATCTCTTTTCCAGGTCCTAGCTCTAACCAGCTCGAAACATCTTTTTTCCTGGCCCTAGCTCTAACCAACTGGAAACATATATTTCACTGGCCCTAGCTCTAACCCAACTCAAACTCCCTTTTTGCTACCTACCCTCGGCCTGCCACCATAATTTTCAAGCATATAAAAATTTTTATCTCGAAAACCAGAAGAGAGCCACAATAATTTCATTTAGAAAAATTACTCCACGTCTGAAGATACATGATATAAAAAAGATTCAAAGAAATCGGTGAGGAGGCTCTTATTTTAAATAATTACCAATATAAATATTTTATATTGAAGGTTGTGACAACGTGCACGTTACTGGTCAAGAGTGAACTCTTAGTCTAATACATTTGACGAATTTTCAGTATCAGAGTATTTATTTTGTGATAATCTTGAATTTTGAAGTGCAATTAATTCTGAACTAGAAAGCATTAATTCGATAAGAGCAGTGTTTTCCAGACTAAATCGCGTTACGTTAACTTTACAAATGAAAATCTTTATCTTCCCACCTAATAGTAAAAAATATATGTGTAATATAAATATAATTATAAGAGGTAAGTATCATAATCCATGCATCGATTTTGCTCTAAATCTAATAAGATCTTGAGATGTGAATATAAAATTTAGGTATAAAGTTTCATTGAAATTCATTCAGTCGTTTGAATGCAATTGGATTAATAAACATATGCGGTTTTTAAAAAAAACTCTTTTTTTTATTAGTTAAAACGTAATCAGGGGTTCTTAAAATGAGTTTTTCTGCAGAAAAAATTTTCGAAATTTTTTTTCATTAGAATACTTTTCTAAGTTGGAAACTGAAAATATCCAGGCAATCGGAAAGCTCGCGCAAGGTGCGTGCCCCGCTTGCCGCTTGCTAGCGATTGGGATTTAAACATTTCAAAGAATGAGAGAGTGCGCATCACGATCCACCTTCTCTCTCGACCTCCCGAAGCTGCCCGAAACAGTCCGAAGGGGTAAGGGATAATTCTCAAGATTTGCGTCCTCAGTCTGGCAGTACAGCATCGTAGTCTACTCATTACTAAGATAAACAATTTCAAAAACACCATGTGTCACAACTCAATCTCTTTTTTTTTTGTTTTTTTTTTGTTGGTGTTAAAGTTCCATTAATTTTTATATTGACTTTAATTATACTACATTTGTATCTCAAAATGATATAAAATGTACACAGTGTGGTATTGGCAAAGTATTAGGGAATTGTTCCGTAGTCTTTAGGCAAGGCCCCACTACTGCTGCAACCGTGCCGCGCAGACGAATTCTTAGGATGCGCGGCCAATGTTATACAAAAAGCCGTTCCCACTAGTGCAATGCGTGGCCGCACAATCCTCTGGTTTGCTTGAAGAAGTCGAAACAGTGGCGAAATGGGATCGAAATTTACGATTACCCAAGCATGGAGAGGATCGTATGCGCGCTATGCCAAGAATAACCTGCCATCCTGTGCACAGGTGAATTCAGACACGTATCGTCATTTTGTACTTTTCAGTCCAAAGTTATTAATTATTTTTACATATTATTTGTATTTATACTTATGGTTAGTATTATTAATACTACTACAAGCAACGGCATTTATGCCACTGTCAGAAGCCAAGTATATCAAAACTTGGGGTACATGTACCACTTCTGAAGTATAAAGAAGGATACAACACTAGCTCTGTGGCTCCGTGTAACCTCATCTGTAATAGCCCCACTTCCAATCTGTGACCGATTCTTTATATCTTAATTATAATATATACACATCGTTCAAATATCCAAACAAAGTCACATGGCAACGTATTCACTATAACGATGGGTGAACCGTAGAAAGATTATACTGTGTTTTTAAGTGGACGCACATCCCGTCCCCGTGTCTTCTTTTTACCGTTGTACAAGTGAATTTGAAAAACTTCAGAAACAGGAATTACAATTTCAATCGATGAGTCATCTCACAACTAAATATTACTTTCATGCAGTCGACAAAAGCGATAAAAAAACCTGATTGGGGCGTCTCAAGTATCATGAACTGTGAAAACCTTATTTTGGCTACTTTATCCTGCTACCGTTCCTTACTCAATTTCGACTAACACAAAGATAGATATTTAGGACACGCGTAAACCTCTTTCTATAGCATCAACGTGCGCGTCTTGGCCGAAGTGATTCACGAATCTGTGCGTGCCGCACAGTTGCTATATACTAGGATAACACTTGTAAAATCATGGAAAATGACATACTCTTTGTCTAGTTGGTTTATAACTTATGTTATTTCTCGTAAAGTGACTATAGAGATTATCTTTTATACCACTAAAAATAAATACTCTACTTTGAGTGACTTTACTGAATCCGCTTTGTATCATATTAGAATTTAAATCGTGAATAAAACCTCTCTAAAAACATTTCATTACTTTAACATAATTTTATTTTTAAAAATGGTTGAGTTATGACATGGTTTCTTCGAAACTACTTATCCCCATAATGAGTAAAATACAATGCAATGAAAAAACCATTTTAACCTTGAGATTAAGATTAATCTTGTGGTGCTTTTCTTATACTAAATTCCATCAAATCAAGGCTATAGGACTCGATTGCCAGTAGTTGTAACATAATTTCTTTAGACTCTGTTCACAATTGAATAATTTACAGTCTAATTATATAAAATATAATTCTCATGATGTTGATTATATGATACAGCAAAATTACTCTTTTTAATAACACCACATTGTACCATAATAATTTTTCTATATTCAGAATAATTAAAAACTACTCTTTTTAGTTTTTTAATAATATATTTGATATTGTATTTATAATTTAAGGATATTTAAACGTCCCCCTCCTTTTGTTCAAACGCCATTTATAAATAGTGTAATATTTTTATTAATAAATTCTATATACATATAATAATCCATGTACATACATATGGATATCTATATGTTCATATCTATGTATACATAGAAATGTATACAGTAAAAGTTGGATAATTGTCTGAATCTATCTACAGTGTAACTGTCTAGTAGTCATCCCCACCACTGAGGGAGGACCCCTCCCTCAAAATGCCCCGAAACTCGACAGCGAAGTAGGGACCAAGCAAGATAACCATATCCGAACTTGTGCATGAGTGAGACAATACTAATACAAGGACAAAATTTTTGTATATGAATATTTCTTTAACGAAACCTTTATTAGTGCATTTGTGAAGTTTATCTCATTAAAATGAGACCAAACACGATATTTACCTATTTAGTACGTGAAAAGAAAAACTACTATTACTCATTAAATATGCAAATATGATCCAAATTATTTCGTGCTTGGTCTTGTTTTCATCAGAAAGATCTTAAAAATATGACTGTGAAAATTTTATTAAAAAAATTATCAAAATTAAAGAAATTTTATCATTGCATTAGTATTATGTTACTCATGTTTCCTTTACACTACTTACACTATCTACACTCTTTCTCTTTCACTCACTATTCTTTTCCATGTTCAAAACACTTCAAAAGGGAATTTGGGCCTTTGGCTCGAATTCAATCCGGGGAAAGAATCTTTACCTTTGTTCGATAACTGCTTATTACTGGTCCAGAATTTCAGGCAGTTATCCAACTTTTACTATAATTTCAACTACTAGTCAGACACATATCAGTCATGCACTCCTTGCAATTAAAAATAAAATAGAAATTAAAAAAAAAAAGTAGCATCAATAATCATAGGCACAAACATTGCATGCCCTATTATTGCAAATATAACATTAATTTGATTATATGTTCGATAATACATAATAATCAGAAGCGTGTAGCATCAACCCTAAAATACTCCAGATTACGCACAGTAGAGCAATAGGTTAAATTAATGAAGAATTTATAACAATGCATACCATACATTTATACATATTTTACAATTGCATTCTCGGCTCAACAATATGTCATAATTATCAAAAAATATCACGAATTTGAGTAATTACATTGCAAATGTTCATTGCATGCGAATCACTCAATTAGTGACAAATATGCAGCATAACATTTTGAACCGATTAAATGTACTTATAGTGACCCAAGCATATAATTAAAACATGTTTGATCGATATAATCCACAAATTAATCCTTTAGGGTAAACAGCAGTTCTCTTTGCGTATATACATTTACATGTAAACGGTATACTTGCACGTTAAAAAGGAATAAATTCAGGTAAAACCAACTAATTTCGCAATATTAATCAGCAGAATTTTAAGTTTTATGTTTGTAAGAGGAAACAATATTAAAAACATTCAGTTATACACATTAGGGTCTTTTCTACCACAGTGTAAAAGTTTTAACATAAATGTGTATACATACAATATTAGTAGTAGCACTATTTATAACTTGCAAATTAGTTAATATCTTTAGAAACATGCAAATATATCTAATTTGACGTGAAATTAAGAAAAGAGCAAGAGTACTTACATTTGTATTTTGAGGTGCTAAAGTATGCTTGCTCATTACGATCGTGGTTGTTTTAAGATCTTTTGTACCACCTGGTGATTTTGGTGGTCCAAACATATCGACAGGACTGTTTGATTTACTGACTAATGATTCGGCTGCTCTTACTACATCTAATACCTGAAAGATACAAAAATGCATAATATTAAGATTAATATTGTAATGAATAATATTTAAGACATTTAAGTACAGTATATAGTTAGGAACTTTGAAGAATAGTGATACATTGACAACTTTGCTTCCGAATAAGTAATAATTGTTGAAAAGCTATAAAAATATTTGATGCAGAAATTTGAAATACTGTCAGCGCAAGTTAACCAAATCAGGTATAAATATAAACAGTTTTTATAAACAGTTTTATGTTGCTTTCTTGTCCAGATAGGAAAATTACTCTAATTTTCTGAACTGTATTGTATGTCATTTGATCTTGCAATTCGAAAGAGTATTGCGAGAAAAGTTACTCGTTTATAGTGTGTCAAAATGAAATTCTATAAAAGTGAGTTTGTATTTGGGAAAGTATTTAAATCGAAATTAACTATTATGCATTAAGAAAAATTCTATAAATGATAGAAAATTGTAAGAAATGTAGAAAGTACGGTAAGATCCCGAAAAGTCTGAAAGTTTTCAGTATCAAAAAAGAACTCCAGAACTGGTACTTAAATTTCACGCCATCGACTCCATGTTCGATTAATTTTTTACCCCTTCTGTGACCAAAAACAGTAGAAGATAAAAACAGTAGGTCAGCATTAAGGATCTAAAGAGGTCACATGACTTTACAAGATTACTTAGTCGATATTTGCTGTTACAGTTTCCGTTACAGCAGGCTTCGGAATTAACTGCTCTTTTCGGCCGATTTTCGAAGGAGACGCCTCCTTTCTCCCTCGCACGTCACTTCTTCCGCGGCGGCCCTAGTGCTCGAAAGGGCTCAGGCGCGTGCCACAAAAATCGTGCGTGGCGCATTTGGGCGACGACACTTATATCAATAGATTTCCACATCACCCATGAGGTACTATTGTTGATGCGTTTTTGTTTTGTCAGTGGTATCCCCTGACGCGCGATTCTCCCCACATCGCCAGTAAGTTAACACTGGGCATTTAGAATCATACATTTTACGCGACAACGCTGCACTATACACTTGTACGTAAAGACTGATTTCAGAATATACTAAAGTATTCATCGCAATTTGATTCGATTGTTTTCAATCCCACAATTACCTTAAGCGATCGTATTCGAAGTTGACAGATCCCCCACGATATAGCTTAACCACTCGAATTGTATCAATTAATAATTACTAAATTACGAGACTTACTAATATTTCCTGCGGCCCTCTAACTTCACGTCAGATTCGACCGTATGCCCTTACCTCCAACAAAAAAAAAACTGTATTCAACCTAGTAGCTCCTGGATTTATTCGAGTTCGTCCACGAAGGTTAACCTATCCAGCAGCTATCTGATGTTACATCAAATTCGTCTGTACATCCTACAGCTACCTGTAATACCAACTTCGTCTGTATATTATCCAACCTCCTTACAGCACCCAAATTTTGCATCCGGTTTGTCTGTTTGAACTTGACAACCTCCTCGACAGCACCTCAATTTATTTTGAGTTCATGTGTGAAACTGATCCTAGTGAATCAAAGAGTAAGAACTTGTATATCTCAACAAGGATAGCACTTTGAACTATTCATTCTGTTATGTAAACGATAAATGTAAAGCCATATAATTTTTAATAAATGTATTATCAATACTCATCGTGACGTTGGCACTGCTTATTTTTCCGTACGTATACCAGACGAATCTTCAAATATAATTTTCTCAGAAACTAAGCATATTGTAAAAAATTGCATTTTTTATTTTTGGTTTATTGTTAAATATAGAATCGCTCCTTTTCTTGTCTTAATTTAATTGTTGATAAAAAATATGTCTTAGCACGAGATATTCTACAGAATGTCATCATTTAATCTTTGGACTCATTTCTCAATATTTCATAAAAATTTTTGGAGATCTCACCAAACATCTTCCGAGTCGGAAAGTGAAAATATCTGTAATATTTAAAAAATTGCATATGACTCGTGCCGCTTGCTGTTGATTTGAACTTTGGATCTATACGTTTCAAACTTCTTTCCGAAGCTTTCCGAAGCGCCAAATTCATCTGGATACTATTCAAGCCTCACAATGTCGGTCGGAATATCGGTTTTATGGAACCTTTTGTGGGGCATAAATGATACACGTGGCTCCTATGATAGTATGTGTAATGGAGGGGGATGTTCTCAGTAACTCGCGTGCTAAATCTGGCCATCATGGGCCTTCTAATTAGGCGTCGCCTAACGCATCAGCCGAACTAACCTTATCATTATTTTACTCTGTTTTATCCCTAATCTGGTAAAAAACATTCCCGAGATCGATATTACATTTTTCGTTCTTATATTATAAGATTTTGAGTTGGGAAAGGGCTCATTCGATACAGAAAGGTCCAATCGAGCACAGTCTGGTCATGATTTTGCTCAGAACTATCTCTAAATTATCTAAAAATGCTTTGATGTCATGGTTGTGGATTTGTCGATTTTTGCTTTACTTTGAATATTCATATTACTGAACATTAGCAGAATGTGACTAAATTATAGCCAGAGCATTCTTCAGTTGTACCTTTCTCTATCAAATGAGTCCTTTCCCAGCTCAAAATCTTCTAATATAAAGGAAAAAAGTGTAATGGCGTAAACCTCTGTTTTTGCCTAATTTTGTCGGTAATGTCGCTGATATATCTGATATATCTGATCCTAGGTTCCTAAAAAGGAAACGTATGAAATTCCAAATTACTTAATGGAGGACATTCAAACAAGTGGTTAACTAAATTATACTAATGTCATTAATAATAAACAGAAGTAATAGACAAAAGATCATAAGTAATAAAAAAAATTACATTAAATATCATTTAGATAGATCTATTCTCACGGAATTAGTTTCTAATTTTGCGAATTAATTTTTCATGTTATTTCATTAGTTTTAAACAGTATTATACTTGGTATCATTTTTATCGGAAGAATAATATAAATCAATTGTCATTTTAAAAATTCATTGAAAAAAGCTAAATTTTATAATTTTTCTCATAGCCACTACTGTTTTTAGCCATCGAGTAATTGACCATAAAAGATTTCCAGAATTATATGGCATACTTTTCTAAGAAACTTTCCTATAGTTTTGTATAATCTTTTTTCTCTTTCGACATCAAATTCATTCGACATTTATAAATCTCACTTTCATAGAGCTTACTTTTTCTGGAGTAGATTTTTCTTTCTGTTCGATTAAAGCACGTTCTCTTTCTTCTTGTTCCCATGCCACAAGTTCGGCTTTCATTTCTTGTTCTTGTCTAAGGGTTGCTGCATCTTCATCATCGCGATCTAAACTAGATACACTCTGTGACAAAGACTTAGTACCATCGGTTGTAGGATCCTTTAATTCTTTAGATGTTCTAGACTCTTTAGAATCTCTACCATCAGATACTGGTATTATTGATTCCACTTCACATTTGTCATAACCCTTACAAACTACCAATGTAATTGTATTTCCCGAACATCTAAGTATATTTACTGCTTCTTGATGAGTCGCGCCCAACAATGAAGTACCATTAACTTCTAACAATCTCATTCCCACCTAAAATAATAAATATACAATTTACATAAAATATATACTGCTAAATGATAGTGTTATAACTAATAATGTTTGTTAAGAATAATTACTTACTTTCAGTCTTCCATCTCTTTTAGCCGCGCCACCAGAATTAATTTTTGATATAAAAACTCCTTCATCTGTATGATCAAGGGGATTACCCTTTTGTCCTCTTAATCCACCTTTAATATGCATGCCTAGTTTTTCTCCTGGTTCTTTGGTAATAACTAATTCCTAGAATAAAAGAGTAATAGAAATTAATTCGAAACAATTATACTATCTTCAGTGTCCGATAATACAGTACATATAAAAAATAAATTTTTATTTATTTCTTTTTGCCTAGCACAAAGATATTAAAATTTTTAAAATTGATATTTGTCTTATCTACATTAGTCAATAAATAAAATTTTAACCAGAAATTACAACTGTGTAGCATATATGAGTAAACTGATTTTTCTTAACATAATGCGAAGTATGTGAAATTATGAAGCCATTACCATTAGGACAGTTGTAAGACTATAGATAATCTTATATTAGCATAGGCAAAAAAGGAGTGCTGAGCTTTCTTACAGCCTTAATAAAATAAAAATAAGCATGGTATCAAAAACTTAAAATAACAGGTCAAGTAAATTGAGTACTTACTGTCACAGGGATGTACTCTATTTCGACCAGCTTGTAAAGTAAATTATACATAACAGCATTAAGTGAGAAAATTAATAAATAAAGCATTATGTGCCATGTTTTGCAGGTATTAAGCATTCACTGATAAATGTAATAAAATGAAAGTGAATTTTCAATTAAACGGTCAAAGTAAATACATGTATGCAAAATATTAGTAACCAAATTTTGATTATTCTATTCTATGTTATCTAATTAAAAATTATTGTATTGAGTTTTATATAAGTTTGTTTATTAAAACATTATGCAGCATGTCAGTTTATTTAGGAATAAATTTCTTCAATAATTTACAGACTAAAAATGATGGAAACTAGTGTGTATTAACAGCAATTGTGAATTTGTAATATTTAAAATTGCATATAACAATGTTAGTATGGAATAAGCACATTTGAACTAGACCGGCACTTTATAATGAAAAAGCAAAAGTCTTACAATTATTAACAAGCAATGAATAAACATATAAATAAATTACCTGATAATTTTCTGGTAATGGATCATGTTGAACGGTAAGCACAATTTGATCTCCTGGTCGTAAAAGCTCCATCACAGCCTCCTGATGAGTAGCTTTTGTTACATCTGTTCCATTTACTTTCAATATCCTATCTCCCATTCTTAATTTACCAGACTTTGCAGCTATACCACCAGGTACAACCTTAATATTAATATAAAAATGGTAAAATACTTTCCTATGTTCATTATCCTTAAAAGCTTAGTATAAAGTAATATAGAGTGTTCAGGGTATTTCTTTTATATTCTACATCCTAGTATTTTCGTAACTTTTGCTGATACAAAAAAACGGGTCAGAACAAATCTGTTTGGTTCAAAGCTAAGAATATTATGAACCATGTTTCTCCGCTTAAGATCATTTTTTTTGAGTTCTGAAAGTCATCGCCATTTTGTTGAACATTAACAAGTGTTTTGTATCATGTTAGCATCAGGTCCTAGCCTGCTTGATTATTTCTTATGGGGATAAATAAAAAAGGAAATTTATAATGAAGTTTCTAGCACACACAAAAAACATGAAAGAAAGGATTTTGCATGCTTGCAATACCATTCCTTCAGTGTTAATTTAATGTGCAAACAAAACATTTATATTCTGAGCCCGAAAATATCCCGTACCAATAGACACCATTTTAAATATCAATTATAAAGTAAATTTAAAATAATTACAATAATAATAATAAAATAATAAAATTTATCACTTATAGAAAACTAAAAATATAAAACTTTTTAATCATCTTTAAACTAGCGTGATCTTTTTAGCGTGATCACTACGTATAATGTTGCATCATAAAAAATACATGTTAATATGCAAAAAAAATGACGATGATCTTTAAATGACCTTGACAGAAAAAACATGGATCATAATAATTGAATGTATTAGCTTTCAACCAAACAAATTTGTCTTAAACACATTTTTTCATATCAGCAAGAATAATGAAGATATTAGGATGTGCAAGATAAAAAACACTCTGTATAAAGGGATACGTATTTAAAACTTGTACAACAGAAGTTATATGTATTAGGGAACAGTTCGTGAGTTAGCACTCGGTCGAACATTCCCCTACTCTCCACTACTAATTCTAAACACTAATGATTTTCAGGTCAATTAATTGGCATGAAAGGTAAAATGCATAGAAACGTAAGAAAACTAAAGATCATTGATGAACTCAAAAAACGTTTACAGTGTTATCTCGATATAAGCTTGATAACGCTCTCCTATTTTCTTGAAATCATTCTTTCACTTAACCTTTTCCTCGATTTAAGAACACAAAGTCAAATTCCCACTCCATAAATTGATTTCAAAACCAAGTTTCTTATATTTTTCTAAGCTCTTAACTAGTTCCAAATAATGAGCTTATATCGAGATAATGCCGTAGGTATCAGACTGGATATACAATATGTCCGGTTTAAATGTCTACATGAGATTATTTCTCTAAGTATTAAAGATATAAACAAATGTTTTAGACAGGAGTTGTGTAGCATTACGGGGTGAATATGGTCATGATATTGATTTGACCTTGAGATAATCTGGAAGAGTTCTGTAAAAGTCATATTTAAATTATTAAGTGGAACCCTATATTTTTCACTGCATATTCTTGTAGCTGATATTGAAATGTTTTCAAGACAGTACCTGCTCATGTATTTTACCTAAATTTTTACTTGAAGTTACTTTTTAACTTTTAAAATTGATGTGCCGCCGGCATTAGTGTTACCCGATGTACACTACGTGTAAGCTGCTCGGTCAGACTTTGTACATTATGGTGGTCTTAAAAAAGCCGACTCAGAGAAAAAAGTGATGGGTAATATGTGCATACATCAAAATAACGAATATAAGGTGGTTAGTCCGACCGAGTAACGTTCCCATAGTTATGGAAACCATTGAGTAACACTAATGCCAGCGGCGCATAAACTTATAAAGTTAATAACTTAACAATGGTTTAAACAAAATACATGAGTAGGTAGTGTGTTTTAAAAACGTTTCGATGTCAGCTACAAAAATATGCAATGAAAAATATAGGTTTCCATTTAAAAATTCAAATGTAAGCTTTACATGGCTCTTCAAGATTATCTCAGGGTCAAATCATTGCCATCGCTATATTCTCCCCTTAATGTCATACAGGTTTTGTTGAAAACATTTGTTTGAATTTTTAGTACTTAGAGAATTAGTCGCGTGTAGACATTTGAACATACTGTATGTCGCCTAAATGAGCGGTGCCTCACAAATTGTTCTCCATTATATTTATATATTATTTATATTAAAACATATTTGGAAACTTGATGCTTACATGAGATATGAAAATTCCAGGTTCTTTTGCACCAAACGGGGTGCAGGAATGGTCTGTACCTCCAATAATACTAAATCCCAGGGATCCTTCCTTTACGAGAACCACATCCTACGCAATTAGTAATTTGAACAAAATTAATTCATCTAACACAATTTAATATCGTAGTACTTCTAAATTATTTACAGGAGCTATTTTAAGAACAATAGATGGACCATAAATTAGTTTCTTAGAAAACACGAATATAGAGAGACCGTCTGTACGTATAACTGTAACCATAAGGTTTGCACTGTATTCACATATCAAGGTAGTTCGACATGAGATACTAGACGCTTTAAACCTTCAGCGACAAGTGCTATACATGCAGTTTCTCTTCAACATACTGCAGTTTCTCCACATGCTGCCAACCTCTAATCGACGGACATGAACTTTGTTTAGATGTGTAATTCTTTGCACTTTACTGGCACCTCTAGGGAGACATTATAAAAACAAGATCATAAATTTCCGAACATAAGCTGTTAAATTATTTGATATAAAAATACGAAGATCACTTTCGTTCGCGTAGATAGAATCTTTCTCAAGTAGTCCGTCGCTGAGGGATTAAGAGATAAATATACATACCAAAATTAGATGACAATCGAGAATGGCAAAATTGTGTTTGAAACTTAATTTGCGAGTTATTAATACTTGAGAAAAATGCGTAAAAGTAGGTATACAAAATGCATCGGGTACAGGGACTTGTACATTCTACTGCTACTGTTAAAGTAGTTTCATAAGAAGACCGCCAACTTCTGGTCCCTGGTTTCAACGAAACTTACTATCTTATTATTTCGTGTTCTTCGTGTTTCATCCCCATACTAGAGCAGATACTTAAAAATTTCTTTATTTGCTTTTCGAACTTTTTGACAGGTCAGTATGTAAGAATTTATAGCAGGTAAAAATGTATTCGTACACTTAGTTTTTTGTAATAACATTATAAATAAATGATGCATTAATCAAATGTGTTTCTATTAATATTATTTTGTGTACAAAAATAATATACACAATAACTTTTTATTGCGTTGTAAATAAATAGAATGGCAACAATACAATTTGCAATACAAAAATTTGAAATTCAAGAAATTATTTGTACACTTATCGACACAACGATAAGTTTATCATTATTTAAGTTCTGTATTACACTTAATGTTTTGAGTGCAATCTCTTAACATCAATAATACATAGCCTCTAATTTTCTTTGATGTCTGTAGATTCTACTAATTTTTTACTACTTTCTTTCTCTGTTTCTTTCTTTGTTGATTTTCTCATCTACTAAATATTTTTCATTTACATACATTTCAGTTTAAAGAAAAATTCTGCACTGGGTCAATATCCGAATTTTGGATAGGAGTAACCAATTGTTTCGGGATACTATACAGGTGATTCCACGTCAAGTAGATCACTTTTGTACATCGATGTCGGGGATTTTGATGATATTGAAATATATTACAGTTCATATGCAATTAAGGGGGACTTAAATCATGGTTATGATAATTTCGAAATTAGTTAAAAAATATAAGCTCCCAAAATTTATAGTTTTTACCGATTTTTACAATAACTACCTCTATGTTTGAATTATGTAAATTCAAATGTACTCCGAAACTATTAAAGATACAAACTTCAGCTTTTTTCTATTAATCTTGAAGGATGTACACATCTAAATAAATTTATTTCGTATTTCGAAATAAACTTTTTCATTACAAAAAAGTCTTATTTTGCCAATTTGGACCCCGGTCAAGTGTGAAAAACTTAAAAAAAAGTATGCCCTTATTCTCTAGTTTTTCCCCTTTCGATTCAATTCGAATTTAATTTGCGTACACTCAATAACTATAATTAGGGCACACCGGCAAATGTGATGCGCCCGCCTTCACATTTAAAAAAAAAACGGTTGATTTTCAGTTTATCTATACCATCACAGACCCTATACAAACAGATATTGACATAACATTAAATGCCCCACAAAACGTAGTAAGTTTGGTCTGACACTTACTTTACTGTTTAAAATTCCTCGCCCTCTATATATTTCTATATACAGGGTGTTCCAACTTTTTCCGCGTAAATTTGCGAGCATATTCCATAAGAAAAATTAAAAAAGGAATGTCATATAAATGTAAGTTCTTAAATGCTTTATTAAAAAGTTATAACAAAACAACGAAATAGTAATTGACTGCCTTCTTGATGGATTCACATAGAAATAGATTGTTAATTCACATTATAATTCCATTTCAAAATATCATTCCTCATTACGAACACACGACTGGCACCTAAAAAAAAATAGAATTAAAAGTTCGTACGCGCCAGAAATTAATACAGTGGATACGTGATGTATGTAAGCGAACAAAAAATCCAAAATACCATAAATTCTATGTTTTTTAGATACCATCCGTGTATTCGTAATAACGAACGATATTTTGAAACGGAGGTATAATGTGAACCAACAATCTATTCCTATGCAAATTCGTCAAGAAAGCAGTCAGTTGTTATTTCGTATTGTTGTTATAACTCTTTAATAAAAGTGCGGTTACACTCAACCATCACCACCGATTACCAGCCACCGACCAAATTCCAAATGTAGAAACGACAGATTTAATATATTAACCCCTTAACTTGTGCGCTCGAGTTAATTCGAGCGCGCTAAACAGGCCAAACTGTGCACACTCGAGATAATTCGAGCGGCGTTGTATTTTATGCTACTATAATTTTTCACACTCGATTATAATCGAGAATTGAAAATAACAATGTGAAAGCTAAGAAAAAAAATTGTTTTAGTGATATTTATCATTTACATAGGACTTATTCAAGAATAAAATATAGCCTTTTTCCATGGAACAAAAGCGCAGTATATCAAAATTGTCCATCAAAAGAAAAGTTGAATCAGGAACGGTAACAAATGGAAACTTTTGTGGAGATGGATTTGGTTGGACATTGCTTATCTCCTTCCAACAATGTCGCTTTCCGACAAATTTGCGTATTCATATTCAGATTCTAAATCGCTCATTTTTCAATATATATTATTTTAATAATAATAATAATAATAAAAATAAAAAAGTCAATGTACGTGTAACATTGCAATATTCGGCTCTTTTCTGCAATGTGGCTCAAAATTCAAAATTAAAATAAAAGTTTTGATTAATTTTGTATTTTTTTGCCAAGACAGTGTTCTAAAGTGTGTTTTTTACATAAAAAAGAAATTGATTTTTTATGTTTTCTCCAAAAAATCTGTGTGGTATTGAATCAGTAATTTCTGTGTTTGAAATTTGGTCAGTGGTTGACGATTGGCGGTGATGGTTGAGCGTGACTGCTCCCGAAAGCACTTAGAGTCTATATTTATGTAATATTTTTTTTCATAATTTTGCACATAGAATATGCTGGTAAAGTTTCGCGGAAAAACATGGGGCACTCTGTATAAGAAGCCATTAATCCAAGCAGATGTTGTTAATATATTATTTCTTTGTATAAGTTATTACAAAAGAGGTAAATGTCTGAATACTTTTTTTTCCATTATAGTTTTAATCAAACCAGACTCATCGTCAGTATATAGTGGCAGTACAAGTCGTCATACATATTTTACTCGCATTTTAGACGTTCTTTCAACAATTAATAACTTACAAATAAAGCCTTGATTATATAACTTCAAATACAATTGCCTAATTATGATTCATCATATTATTTCTGTCATTATACATGTAAAATCACTTTTTAAAATTTTGTTGACCCCTGTTGTCGAACACCCTGAATATCAGGCGTTTTTCAAGCAAAAACACGAGCCCTTTGGGATTCTCCCACTCCCACTCCTACTCCCATCGTCAGAGAAACCACACAACACTATAAAGGCCTCCATGATAGATTAACATCTATCATTAGCTCTATTGTCTCTATTGTTATTAAAAACTCTCAAAAATTAGGCACAATATATTTATTAGTAGATCAAAGGAATGGTTAGGATTAAAAGAGGAAGCAAACGAGTGAGCGGTCCCAGTACGAGAGAGCTGTACATGTATATAAATTACAATAGAAACATCCTATTTGTACTCAGTTAATTCACTTAAAATTAACAAACAAGATTTGCAAATACCGTAGAGATCTTTTTATATAGATAAATTTTTAAAAAATTTCACTTTTTATTAATAAACAATGAATAACTGCAGTAAAGTGACCATAATTGACTAATCGAAAATTCCGACACAAGCCGATTAAGGAAATTTGTAATGCTAGTTTCATACCTTTGACTTCTCATTTCGTTGGGTTTAAATGACTTCGACACTGAAGAATTGGGACCCATAAAGAAAATGGTAGAAATAGTCAGAAATCAATTACCAAATTCTGTATTTCTTTTGGAATTACTTTTTTTCCTTATGTTTTCTCGATGAAAATCACATAAACCATACTATAACTTCAATTTACATGAACAAAAGTGTGTAAAGAATTAGATTTTAGAATTTAAATTCAACTTTGTCGAAAAAAGTTCGACTTGCATGCATTAAGATACCACAACGATTACAGAATACGGAATTATTTCTTAAGATCTATTTCTGTCCATATTTTTATAGCCCATAATTTATATAATGTCTGCCTTATTCTTTTCATGCGATACCCATGCATTAGTGTATGTAAATGAGTCAAAAATCAAGAAATGTTTCAGGACTGATAAAAGAAAATAGTATGTTTCAAAGGGATTACAAAATAAATTACATATTTACAGAAAGAAATGACTATTAAGATTTCTCTTCAATTGCCTCCACGAGGGAAGTTTTTCTTCATCTTTTTCCTTTATTGACGTCTCAAATGGATACAATTTTAAAAACTGAATGAAATGATTTTAACTTTGGATATGTGGATTGAGACTGCCACAGAAACGTTTTTTGGGTGTTGCACTTTTTTTGAAAACATAAAAACAAGAAAATGTGATGTTGTAACAAAATAACTAAACCAGAGACATGCAGCCAATTATTTTGCTGCAATACTCACTGTCAGTTCTATCAAACGAATTAAATATTCCACTTCCTAAAATTAGGTGTACCAGGTAATGAGACTAAGATAGTGGCAATGGTTACCCACGTACGATCAATTTAATAGTTGAAGCTGGATTAAAAAGTTATTTAACTTTCGCCTAGCTAAAGCTGTGTCATTTTTTATCCCATGCTGGTTTCGCGAAGTAACAGTTCCAAACAATCAGCAATTCCAAAAAATTATCATTTCAGAAGTGAAAGTAATCGTTAAATGAGCAAGAAATAGCATCACAAATTCTAAAAAACTGAGGAAAATTCAATTACGCAACTGAATTCCAGAGGGATCAATTAAAAAGTTAAAATATTAATACTACATCAATTAAAATATTAATACTACATCGAAATAGAATTTTGTATATCAAATATATGTTACAAAGATTTATTAGTATGCTGAAAATTTGTTCTGAGTTTTTCACTAATAATTATGCAAGTCTGGAAATGTCAAATGGTACAGAAATTAAGATTATTAAACATTTGTTTTCCTTATTAAAACCATCTGAATTTAAAAGTCAGAAATCAGATAAAAATTACACATTAAAAGTAATCCCTCTGGTAAACTGTCTAAAAACGGAAAAAAATAAATTTCACAATTTATTCCAATATTCGACTAGATCAAAGATATACATAAAATTCTAGAAACAGGCAAAAGTAGAAGATTTGGGACTATTAAATATAACACACATGTTACAATTGCGACATTATTAAGCCTGCGTTTCAAGAGTATACATTTTTAAGATCTACATACATATGAAAAAGCTATTCACAGATTAGAAGAATTAATAAAACAAAATATTGCTGACTGAAACAGTGAAGTAAAACCGAAAGAAGCGTTAAAAACGAACATAATTTCTGAGAACGTCACAAAACCTAAGCAAAGATCAACAACAAAAGAGCAATAATAAAGGCAATTAATTTATTTGCCTTCCTCCGTTTCAGCATTGAAGTCTTTAAAAGAATAAAAATATATGAAGGAAATTTATCTACTATTATTTAAGGTATAAACAAAATAGGTAATACCTAATACTTTAAAAGGTAATAGAAAAGTTTGAATAAATACTCTATAACAGAATATCTTATCTACCTCCACTTTGAAGTTATAATACCTTAAAGTTAACATCTCTATGCGCTTAACTGCTAAGAATCAGAAGATTGTGTAATTTTGTAAATACGTTGAAGGGCATAACTAGAGTAAACGAATCTTAATACACGTACATTTGATTGTATCTCCAATAGTTTAACTTTTAAAATCCGAGATCTATCTCCTACAAATAACTCGAATTTTTAAAACTTTATAAAAGTTACACCATTAGAGAGGTACAATAAAATGTATTAGAAATCTTTTGCTCAATATATCTGTAATTAACTTTAAGGCATTATTACTACATAATGGAGGCAAATTGAACATTATACCATAGGACACTGCATTCCATTTAAACTTCTGTGCCATCTTTCAAAATTTTAAAATAATGCTAACTTTATTGTTTACACCCTGTACATATACACAAAGTAGTGTGTAATTTATGATAAGAAAAAGATCGAAAATATACAATGAAATTATCTGGCATTGCTCTTTATTTTAGAAAACAACTTTTTTTAGCCAAGTACACGAATATGGAAGTATACAGAATTACTAACTACACATGAGGGAATGAAAAAAATCAGTGATTGTCATAGTCACTATTCGCATCGAGCATTACAGAAATTTATCGTAACTGTACAAGATGAATGGCTCCATTAGAGTCGTGGTTATGATAATTACTTCTTTCTTAAAACTCTTATAATTTACAAATAAGGACTCAAACGTAATTTCGTTATTCTTGGTTTCCATCTCATTTTGTCGTTAGAATCACTTCTTAAATTTTCGCCTACTTACAGTCGAACACGTCGTACAGTATTTTCTCGATAAATTTGAAACCCTCGGGTCCAGAGAGTCACATTTATCGTATAGGTACAAAATTCTTTATAGTTTCCGAACGTAGAAAAAGACAGTTAGTCGGCGAGAGAGAGAGACTGAGAGTCGAGGTAGTTCAGCGAAGATTAAAAGTCGCATATCGATAAGATAATACTAATGCATAAATAAAAATCTTTTACTTGTGGTTCTTATTTTACATAATTTTCTTATCATATTTGTGACATATTTTTGATTAAAATAATATCACACACAAAACAATTTAGGTTATATTTACTTATGTTATACCTATAATTCTAGGAAATCATACGTTTCACGTACGCCTTTCCCATTCCGTAACCAGATGTGAGGTACAATACGTGAGGAATAATGCGTTTGTAGATATATATCTACAAAGAATAAAATAGTTTGTATTCAGAAAGGTCTATGACTTTTACAGAAACAATGCTCGTACGACTTGACACGTCATTTCAAAAGGGCACTTATTATTGTTAGCGTTTTGCCAAAAGCTTCTTTATCTAGTATATACATATTGGGACTTTTAATTTTCCGAGGGAGAGTGTGACACAATACAAAGAAAAATTGGGGGTCAGCAACGTTTTATTGCACGGCCTGCTCAAAAACCTGAGGGCCAACTCAACGTTGCAACTATGGTAGAATTAATTTCAACAGGCGACTCAGGGTCACTCAGCTCCTCACGCGCCTTTCTGGTGGGTTCCCTCACCGCGGCAGTTCCCCGTGCGCGCGGACGCACTTGTCGCGCGTGTGAAATATCCGTGAGCTAACTTCTCTGTCCCACCAGAAAGGCGCGTGAAAGGGGCTAAGTGACCCTGAGTCGCCTGTTGAAATTAATTCTACCATAGTTCAAAGTTTTCTCTACGCACTCGAAAGCGTCGCCACACATATTTGAAGAACAGAGGTCTACATATACTATTAAAATTAAGCTCCCTACTTGTATCGCATTTTACAACCCAAAACACGATTATTGGTGATGTAGGAACTGCCGCAAGGTAGTGCTACGTCTTACATACGGGTCATTCCACGCGAAATCGGGCACGTTTCGGAGCAAGTTCTTGTAATTTGCTCAAATTTGAGTATGTTGTAGTCTTTAACGATATTTAAACGTGCCCTAAAGGATTTTTCAAAATTTTGAAAATTGTCGATTTTACAGCTGTTTGAAGTTAAGTGCTACCTTTTTTTTAAAAAATTATAGCTATTGAACTAGTAAGCGGATGGAGATGAGCTTCACGGTGCTTATAGAGAAACCATTGAAGTTTGTAAAAAAAATGATTTCATTTAAAAAAACTTGTTTTTTAATCATCTTTTTTGCAATTATTTTAAACAAATGCAGGTTTTTAAGATGATGCGCGATTTTAAAAATCTGAAAAAAAGGAGAATATAGTTTGATCCTTCCCCTTGATGGACAAACTTTCAAAAAGATGGACATTTTAAAATTGGCCCTGTGAAAATTGCCGAAAGTTGACGCTGCGTCGAGTCGCAGTGCTGTGGCGGGCGCGTCGACACTAGCAGCCTACTCGACTCCAGCGGGCGAACGTGCGTTATTATTTGGAATCAAGGCGACTTCACCCAACATTACTCTACATTATCTCCGAGTATTTGCAAGGTTTAATGCAATCAATAAATATTGGTAACTCAATCTTCGTCTTATTCTTGAAAACATAAATATAATCTCTTAAATCCTAGCTTTCATTTCGAAGATTTTGGTATTAATGCAGACTAGCACTTTTTTGCAACTTCACATGGCAAAAATGAATGTGAACTTGTCAATAAGTATCATTGACAAAGAGTGAGTTACCAATATTTGCCGCCTTGATCGCAAATAATAACGCACGTTCGTCCGCTGGACACGAGTAGGCTGCCAGCGACGACGCGCCCGCCACAGTAGTGCGACTCGACGCAGCGTCAACTTTCAGCAATTTTCACAGGGCCAATTTTAAAATGTCCATCTTTTTGAAAGTTTGTCCATCAAGGGGAAGGATCAAACTATATTCTCCTTTTTTTCAGATTTTTAAAATCGCGCATCATTTTAAAAACCTGCATTTGTTTAAAATAATTGCAAAAAAGATGATTAAAAAACAAGTTTTTTTAAATGAAATAATTTTTTTTACAAACTTCAATGTTTTCTCTATAAGCACCGTAAAGCTCATCTCCATCTGCTTACTAGTTCAATAGCTATAATTTTTTAAAAAAAAGGTGGCACTTAACTTCAAACAGCTGTAAAATCGACAATTTTCAAAATTTTGAAAAATCCTTTAGAGTACGTTTAAATATCGTTAAAGACTACAACATATTCAAATTTGAGCAAATTACAAGAACTTGCTCCGAAACGTGCCCGATTTCGCGTGGAATGACCCATACAGTAATGTTGCGGACGAGATCCGTTTCGTCTACACGGACGAGAGCTGTGGTTTATCCCCACTACCTCGTTTGATATGTGCCGCCGAGAAACCAATTCTTGGAACCATCGCGTTCGAGCTCGAAGCCCGAGAAGAAGGACGTCATAAAAAACGGTAGCATTAGGGATTTAAATAGGAAAAATTGAAGTTTCTTATTCGCAAACGGATTTTGACGCAAGTAACACCAATCGATTCGTTGTGCTCTCCCGATTAAAATGATGTTAAACAGGACATGATTCCGATTATTTTTAACAATGATACATAAAACTTGATTTGTAGAACGAAAGGTCATGCTCGTCGCGTTATGTAAACAGACCCGGGCGCGACTCTCGTCCGTGAGTGGTAGTCGATTTTAAGCACGACTAGACCCGAGCGCGATTCTCGTCCGTGAGTGGTTGTCAATTCGACGAACGCGGCTCTCGTCGTAGGGCTAACTCCCTATTATTCCCTCATATTTTTGTGTTTAATTATTTAATGATTGAAATTATTAAGAAAATGAAAGCGTGACACAAAAAGTATATAAGTTCCGTTTTAAATGTTTAGAAATTTTTATTTTTTTATTTTCAATATCTTCTTTCCGACATCGATTAAATATAATATACATAAATTCTGTTAGCCAAATCTTCATTTACTGTTATTTTTAGTTCGTAAAGAACTGATAGAAAAGTAACTTCGACGATTCTCCGTAACCATCGCAGGGTTCCAACCTTTATTATTTAAATATCTTTATTATAAATAATAGGAATCATGTCGTATTTGATATCATTTTTATCGGGAGAGCACAAGGAATCGATTGGTGTTACTTACGTGAAAATCTGTTTGCAAATAAGGAACTTCAATTTTTCCTATTAAATCCCTAATGCTATCCTTGTCTTTTCTGACGTCATTGATTTCGGGCATCGAGCTCGAGCGAGACCCTTTTTTTTGCTTCTCCGGTCGTATACCAATTATCTCGGCGACCGAGAGCAAAGGAAGCCGAATCGACTACCAGTCGCGGACGAGAGTCGCGACCAGACCCGAGAGCGGCTCTCGTCCGCAACATTACTGTATATGGTATGGTGTGTGTGTGCATGGTGCGTCGCGAGATAACTTTTCTGAAACTCTCCCTAAAAATGAGGTATCGGATGTAATCTTAATAAATTTATTTCCGAAAGCCTAATCGTGTGTATCTTTCGGAGACGAAACGTCTAATCCCTTCAGGTTATGGACCCAGTACGCTTCCACTGCGCAAAGAGAGATATTTCTGAAGCTTTTCAGTTGACCACGTGTTAAAGAGGTTAGCCGTTTCGAATATAATAACTGTGGCTAATATAAATCAAGGTTTAGTTTATCCGCAATTATCGGCAGATAATTTTAACAATTGGAAATTCAGGGTAAACTGTTTACTTGATGAAAAACAAATTAAAGACGTATTGCAGATTAAATATGCGACGCTTACGACCGATGAAGAAAGAAGAGATTTTAGAAGAAGGGATGCTAAAGCCCGGTCAGTAATTGTACAATGCATCACTGATAAGCATTTGAATGTTGTTAAGGATGCTACAAACGCGAAACACATGCTGGAAATATTAAACCAGGTATTTGAAAGGAAGGGAACCTTTTCAAAACTCTATTTAAAGAAGAAGTTATTGTCATTAAAACACACACATACAGAGAAGTTAGAAGATTTTTTCATGAATTTTGACTCTATAGTCAGAAAATTGAAAAGAATTGATGACAAAATGAAGGAATCGGATAAGATATGCCACTTATTATTGGGCATGGGTGAGGAATATAACTCTGTTATTACCGCAATAGGGACAATGAACAACAATGACTTAACGTTGGAATTTGTTAAGTCACGATTGTTGGATGAGGAACTGAAAATGAAAAGTAAAACGACAGAAGAAAATAATAGTAATAACGAAACAACGTTTAAGGCTAATCATTTCACATGTTTTTGATGTGGTAAAGTTGGCCATAAAGCGGCAGAATGTCATATTAAAGAAAAACAGAATGTTAATACTAAGTTTAATAAAAGGTTCTATAATAAAACTAAAGGATACACATATAATAAGTCTTTTAAGAGAAAAGGGACTGAATCTGCGAATCAAGCTAAAGAAGAAGAAATTTCATTTGTTGCTCATCCTGCATGCAGTGATATGAATGGTGATGTTATAAGATTTATTTTAGATTCAGGGGCGACTGAACATCTGGTCACTCAGGATATAGAAAAGCAGATGTGTAATGTTAAAGAACTGCAGAATGAAGTGAATATACATATAGTAAACGAGAGTAAATTAAAAGCTACGAAATCGAGTGAATTCTGTGGACTGTGTCAAGGTCGCAAAATTAGAATTCAAGCATTAATAGTCCAAGGACTGCGGCATAATCTACTGTCAGTGAGAAAACTACTGGTAAAGGATCTCAAAGTATTATTTACTAATTGCAACAAAGCTTTCATAATTGGGGAAAGGGTAAAATTTGAATGCCTAAAGGAGAATAATTTATATATGTTGAAAGTCAACGGTGCTGATAGAATTACTGCTAACCTTTCTGAAGACTCTATGCTATGGCATAGGAGGTTAGGACACCTTAATTGAAGGAGCAAGATCAAATTGGGACTTCCTATAAGTGAAACTAGATGTGGAAAGTGTATTGAGGGTAAGGGTAGTCGTCCTCCTTTCAAAGCAGCGAAAACTCAAACTAAGCAAATAGGAGAACTAATACATTCGGACCTGGCCGGACCCATTACACCTCCTACTCAAGATGGACACCGATACTTTCAGGTAATCTTAGACCATTACTCACACTTTATGACAGTATATTTATTGAAATCCAAGAACGAGGCAGAAGATAACCTCAAGAATTATATAAGAGAATTGGAAACGCAGCATAATACAAGAACTAAAGGTGTGAGAGTAGACAATGGTAGAGAGTTTACTACGAATTCCTTTAAGGACTATTGCAGGCGAAAAGGGATAGTGGTCCAGTATACTAATACTTATACACCACAACAGAATGGAAAGAGTGAGCATTTGAATAGAACATTAATGGACAAGGTTCGTACAAAATTTGAAGAGACAAAGTTACCCAAGTACTTGTGGGGTGAAGCACTAAGATGTTCTGCCTGAGTTGAATAGATCCCCTACTAGAGCGAGTGCTATTGACATTCCAGCAAAGATATGGTTTGGACGAAATGATTTGTCTAAGTTAAGAGTCTTTGGTAGTCAGGCATGGAAAGTAGTTATACCACGTCAAAATCAACTTGATATGAGAGCTAAGCCAGTAATTATGGTAGGTTATACAAGAAATGGTTATAGGCTATGGGATCCGTCTGATAATGTTGTGATTGTATCCAGAGATGTTATTTTCGACGAAACTAAAATAGAATTCAGAGATGAGGAAGAAAAGAAAGAAACAGGTGGTAGAATAATCATGGAGAACGAAGAGGATCAATCTTATATGAAGACACAAAATCAGAATAATAGGGAAGAATTAGATCAGACTGTGGAAAATGAGATACATTCTGAAAGTGAACAATGTCCAGGGAACAAAGGAAGACCTAAAAGGACAGTCAAAAGACCAGATTGGTATACAGATTATGAGACGTGTAATGCTTATTGTTTGATTACGCAACATGAAGTTCCATCAACGTTTGATAAAGCGATAAAGCAAGAAGACTGGAAGACAAGCCATTGAAACTGAAATCAAGGCATTGATAAAACAAGAAACCTGCGTGCTTGATGTCTTACCAGAAGGAAAGCGGGCTATTGACACATGTTGGGTATACTCGATAAAAGAAGATGGTAGAAAAAGGCTCGCCTGGTAGTGAGAGGATTTCAGGTACAGGAACAACAGGAATATCAAAATATATATGCACCAGTGGCTAGGATTTCTACCGTTAGATTAATGTTGGCAATGTGTCTATAAGGCAGTTGGATATACCAACAGATTTTCTCAATGGAAAACTAGAAAATGAAATCTATATTAAAATTCCGGAAGAAATAAAATCCAATGGAGAAGTTTTAAGGTTAAAGCGTGCTTTATATGGGCTACAACAGTCACCAAAATGTTGGAATGACGAATTTGATAAATTTGCTACAGGAAATGGATTTACACGCTCTTTATGTGACACTTGTCTGTATTATAAATTAAATTGTTGGATGCTCATCTATGTGGATGACATAATTTTAATAGGTGAGTATGACTTTGTAATTTTAAAACTTATAGAATGTTTCAGAGCAAAGGATCTAGGTGAAATTAATAATTTCCTGGGGATGGAGATTATAAAGGAAGGAGAAAAGTTTAAAATTAAGCAAACGAAACTGATAAGGAAAATCTTAAACAAGTACAAGATGGAGAACTGTAAAGAATTTCCTACTCCAATGGAGATCGGATGTCAGTTTGATTGTAATTATCCTTTGGCTGATGTACCTTACCGAGAAGTGATAGGGAGCATTATGTATCTGGCAACGACTTCCAGACCAGACCTTATGTTTGCGCTATCTTATTTAAGTCGAAGATTAGACCAGCCTACAGAGCAGGCTTGGAAAGCAGCGAAAAGAATATTGCGTTATATAAAGGGAACGATATATATAGCTTTAGTTTACAAAAAGTGTGATGATTTGATGTTAAAGGGTTACTCTGATGCCGATTGGGCAGGAGATCATTCAGATAGAAAGAGTGTGAGTGGAACCATGATATTTTTCGCGAATAAGCTTGTACTTTGGTCATCGAAAAAACAAACTAGTGTAGCTTTATCAACGGCAGAAGCCGAACATGTTGTGGCTGCTTCAACTGCTCAAGATCTGATTAATATAAAAGGTATTTTATCTAATTTCAATATAGAGAGTGAGATTATCTTATACATGGATAACCAGGGTGCAATTAATATGGCTAAAACTAATGAAAACTCTAAGAGGGTTAAACATATAGATATCAAAGAACATTTCATAAAGGATGTTATTAGGAAAAAGGTTTTGTCAATTGAGTATGTAAGCTCGAAGGAGAATGATGCAGATATTATGACAAAACCTTTATCCAAAGATAAGTTTGTAGAACTAAGAAACCGTATTAATGTGATATGTAGGAACTGCCGCAAGGTGGTGCTACGTCTTACATACATGGTATGGTGTGTGTGTGCATGGTGCGTTGCGAGATAACTTTTCTGAGACTTTCCCTAAAAATGAGATATCGGATGTAATCTTAATAACTTTATTTCCGAAAGTCTAATCGTTGTGTATCTTTCGGAGACGAAAAGTCTAATCCCTTCAGGTGAGAAAGCTACAAATTGTTTGTTTACATTTACTTTCATTGTGTAGAAGACACGAATTCTACGTCACATTACATACGTTCCAGACGTAATATTATTTTAAACTTTATTACCAACTTCTGTGGTCCTGATTTATTATCAGCAATCGTAAAAAATAAGTTACGATTTTATAAGTAAATATAATCCGCATTGCATCATATTTAATATAATTTCAATCAGAAAAGTACCAAAAATATGTTAACAAAAACTGCGTGTCAAGGAACCAAAAATAAAAAAATTGTACCGTTGCATTAGAACTGTCTCACACGAATATTCGCTCCCGGACTCTATTTAAACTGTTCGGCAGTCGAACCTTTATGCCGTCACTGTCGCCGCATTAACCGGTTCCCTGGTTTCAAAGTTAATTATCTTAGTGGTGGAGATAAAACTTTCATATTTAACGCACAGGACTTTTTACATGTATCGAGAGAATACTGTATACAGTTTCAGATGTTTAAAAAAATACCTGCAGATAAGATCATTTGTAATCAGACTGCGAAAAAAATGTTTTTCTATTCTTCATTCACTTCAAAAGTTTAAAACTGCATTTTGGTGCACATGGAAGTACTGGGCCAAAACTCGAAGTCAGTTTTTTCAAAAATGAAATACAATATTAGAAAATTCTTTCTATATTTTCGATCTGCTTTTTCATATGAAATTATCACTTTTGTGCTCGTATTTCTTACTAGTTCTAGAATACAAGTACTATTAATCCTCGAATAACAGACATTTTCAGACAGGGTCATTCTTAGCAAGACGCGGAAAGATCCTCTAAGTCGCTGGCCGAGGGATAATAGGTTCCTGGTGCTCTTCTATTGAAAATGATATCAAACACAACATAATTTGAATCATTTTTAAAGACATAATCTCTACTACAGAGAACTCAAGAATTGACACTTGAAAAAATGTAGGTCTGATTGGCTGTAACGTAATAAATCAACCTACTCAGAAGTAAAACTCTACAAAGTGTGCACCGAATTTTTTGTTCGATTTTTTTTTTAGGTATAGGAGAGAACAATCAAAACACCTTCACAAAATAGGAAGGAGCGCCTATGCTTCGTTTTCGAGAAATTAATTATTGAAGGTGTGAAAATTTCTAAGCAGAGTATTCCTAAACACGTAAAACATTTCTAAAGAGTATATGTTTAGACACGAAGCAATGAAAAAAGTTTATATGCGTGTATATCCAGAAACGCTTAGTTTATTAGTTATACACTATTTTATATTACATATAGTGTGATACTTTTTTAAGATTCATCACTGTATGCCACTCATTCAAGGGAACGCAATATCCCTGGGCTTAGTGGACCTTAATGAGGATAGTACACCGTACAGGCAAGAAATGGAACAGCATTATACGCAAAATAGGATGTAAGTAAAGAATCATTCGTTTTCGGTTATATGTGTACTTAAACTTTTTTCATTGTCTTTGTATCTAGAACCTATCCCCCCAAAATATTTCACGTTTTTCTTATTTTTACGGGATTCGAACCACTGTCTTCCGCAACATAAAATAGGGTATAACTAAGAATCTCAGCGTTTCCGGACATATGTGCATATGAACCTTTTTCATTGCTCCATGTCTAGAATCTACCCTCTACAAATGTCCCACATGTTTAGAAACACTCTTTATAGAAATTTTCATACCTTCAATAATTAATTTCTCGAAAACAAGGCAAAGATATTCCTTACCATATTGTGAAAATGTTTCGTTTTCCCCTACATCTTGAAAAAAATTGAACAGACATATACTTTAGAACCTAAATTATACACTTTATCTGTAAGATAATTATACGCTCATATACATAGAGACCAGGCGTGCTTCCTTCCAGTCTGACCAATCAGACCTGCATAACTGCCAGAAATCACCTTATCAGTAGAGCACAGTATTAATTTGTGCCTGTAACATCACGTGACAAAGATAGAAACAGACAGAATGAGCAATGAACGTCGCTTGTCCCTGCAACATCTCAGGAGCCAATTTCTGTATTCTGTAGAATACATTTTATTGAGAAATATAAACTTCGTCTTTTTATTAATGGACTGTCAACTCCTGCCTATACGTTCATTGTTCTAATTACAAAAGTCCTATATTTAACATTTTATCGACCGATAGCCTATTAAATAGGCTTTTTGATTCCAACGCTTATCGACTGATAGCCTATTAATCGGCTTTTGGTTGTCGACGTTTACTATCCACTGGGATTTACTGTACGATTCCTCACGTTTCTTTAGTTCAATTTTATAAAGCAATCATATTTAACGTTTCTTGTTAGTAAACTATACACTAACCTCTCCATATCCTTACAAATTGTAAAAGTTTTCATCAATCAAGATAGTGCAGACGAAAAGTTTTGCTTAGATAGTTTGTCAGACTATAACATTTATCCAACAAGTGATAATGACAGCAGTGATGCACTAGTTGCCACTGCAATCTAGCGATTCAGAAAATGATAATGCTGACAACACTGGAGTAGATATCGATACATGGTCAACAAAGGACAAATCAATTATTTTGGAACCTTTCGAAGGCATCCCAGGCATAAAAATTCTACCAACATCTCAAGAAAGTCTAATGGACATTGTAAATCTATTTATTGGAAATGACTTTTTGGAATATGTGGTTAAAGAATCAAATAGATATCGCTATCAAGTAATAAATAAATATAAAAATGTTTCAAAGACGAAGAAATAGGTGGATATTACATTACCAGAAATAAAGAAATTTGTAGGTATAATTGTTTTAATGGGACAAGTAAAAAAAGCAGACTTCACGATTACTGGTCAACTGATCCAAGCATTGAAACTGCACTTTTTTCGAAAGTAATGAGCAGAAACAGATTTATGCAGATACTGCAGAGCTAGCACTTTTCTAACAATGATAATATACCCACGAATTCAAACAGACTTGTAAAAGTTCAGCCAGTTAGAAATTATTTCAAGAAGAGGTTTACTGAAGAATATAAACCTTGTCAACAGTTGGATGAATCTATCATTGCATGGTGGGGTAGATTCTTATTCAAAATCTACAATCCCGCAAATTTTTGAAAATTATAAAGTACGGCGTACTTGTGAGAGCGGTCTGAAGCTCACAAAGGATACATTTGTAATTTTGAAGTGTATACTAGCCAAGGAATGAAATTATAAGTATAAAAATACATGGCATCACATTTATCAGGACAACTATTATAATAGTGTCCATATGACTGAAGTTTTTTGCAAAATAAAAAATGAACCTTTCAAATGATCTATCTACATTTCTTAGAAAATACGATATTCTGTTACAAATATGGAATAACGGTAAACGAAATGTACATATAATATCAACTATACATTCGACACGAATAATGGAATCCAGGGGTATAAATAGACGATCTCATATACCAATTCAAAAGCCAGAATCGATAATTGATTACAACAAATATGAAGAGGGTAAAAATCGTGCAGATCAATATCTGTCATATTACTCAATCTTTAGAAAAATGGAAAAATAGACGAAACGACTTGTGATGTTTTTGATCAATTGTGCACTTTTTAATTCATTTAAAGCGTACACAATATTGAATGGATAGTAGATAACAAATAAAAAAATTCTTACATAAGATAGCAATTTCATGGATAATTAATTCATCAACAGATTCCGAAAGCAACGAGGCAACAGATTCAACTAACAAACTTCTGAGCCTACGAGAAAAGCACCCAGATTAAATCCTCCAGAAAGACTATCATGCATAAAGAAACATAAACTTATAAGAATAGTGACAAGTGGTAAAAGCAAAACATCCCAAAAACAACGTAGAGTATGTGCACCGAAAAAAATAAGAAGTAGAACATGCTTCGTTTGCAAATTTTGTAATATTCCGTTACATAAGAGTGACTGAGACTTCCGGTTGGGGGCTTTGTGTCGGTGTACGTTTATGCATGGTAGCTGCCAAAAATCGCGTAATTCCCTCGTAAATATAGGGGTGAAAGTGGGAAAGTGGTGCTTTACCGCAAGGACGACGTACCCCAAGGATCGTCGAACAAACGTTGGATATACAGAATTGAGACGGACAAGGAAGAAGGAAAAAGCGAAGGCGAGGTTAGAAATAGGTTAGAAACAGGTTATAAAGTCAAACACCAGATGGCACCGATGGCGGGAAGGCCGGTAGGAAGTAAAAATAAGCCAAAGGAGGAGGGGAAAACGATGGAAAAATTCATAACGGGCGCGGAGGATGGGATGGCAGCGTACATAGAAAGAATAATAAAAGAAATGGAAGAGATGAGGAAACAAATGGATAGGATGCAGGAAAAAGTGAAAGAAAGCATAACAGAGCAGATAGAGAAGATGCGAAGGGAAATCGCAGAAGAAAGAGAAGCAAGAGAGGAAGAAAGAAGAAGAGAAAGGGAGGAATGGAACGGGGAGAAGAAGTTGTTAGAGAAAAGGATAGCGGAGCTGGAATGGAGGAATGAAAAAAAGGAAAGGGAGCGAAGAAAAAATAACGTTATTATAAAAGGAGTAAGGTGGAGGGAAGGAGAAACAGAGCAGGTAGTGAAAGAGTTCTTGAAGGAAAATATAAAAATGGAAGTAAATATTAAAAAGGCAAACAGGATAAAGATCAAAGAAAACGAAAACCTTATGATGGTAGAAGTGGAAAACTGGGACGTAAAAAGAGAAATAATGAAAAGAAAGAAAGAACTGAGGGCAGGAATATACATAGAGGATGACCTGACCAGGGAGGAACGAGAAATACAAAGACGCTTAAGGAAAATGGCAAGAGAAGAGAGGGAGAAAGGAAACAAAGTGAAAGTAGGGTATATGAAGATGTTCAAAGGGGATAAATGGCTAAGATGGAATGAAAGAGAGAATAGGTTAGAAGAACAGAGAGGTGCAGAGATATGAGGAGAGGAGAGTAGGGAGACGGAGGGAAAAAGAAGGGGTATAAAGGTATGTTTCTGGAATATAGCTGGAGTGACAAATAAATGTGAAGAGACATGGAGCTATTTAGAAGGTTTTGAGGTGATAGGGTTAGTGGAAACTTGTCTGGATGAAGAGAACTGGAGAAGAATAAAAAGTAGAATGAGTAACAAATTCAACTGGTACTGCACGCCATCCAAAAGGGAGAACAAGAAAGGAAGAGCGAAGGGAGGAATTCTTATAGCAGTAAGTAAGGACTTGGAAGTGATAGAATGCAAGGAGTGGAATGAACAGACAGTGGAGTTAAGAGTTACAAAGGAAAAAGATGGAGAATTGTAACGATATATAGAAACAAAGAAGGAAGGATACTGATCGAAAGAATAGAGGAAAGGGGGTCGATGATTCTGAATGGCACATACGAAGAGGAAGGAGGGTGGACATACATTGGAGATACAGGATCATCAGTAATAGATTATGCAATTGCGAATGAAAGAGCAAAAGAGGAGGTAGAGAGGGTGACAGAGGGAGACAGGACGGAATCGGACCACGTTCCAGTGGAAGTAGAGTTGAGGGAGATGGAGGAGCAAGAGGAAACAAGAAGTCAACAAAAGGAAAGGGAAAAGGAAGTAGAAAAGACGGATTGGACAGAGGAAGGCATAATATATTATCATGGAAAATGTGAAGGATGGAGAAGTACAAAAGAAGATATTGAGGGGACATGGGGGGAAATAGCGGGAAAGGTGAAAAGCTCGATAAAGAAAATAAAGAGGAAAATAATACGGTGGAAATTGGGAAAGAAGGATTGGCATAGTAGGGTATGGGGAGAGAGGAAGAGGGAGCTGAGGAAAACAATGAGAGCATGGAAGAAAGGAAAAATCAACAGGGAGGAGTACATAGGAAAGAGGAAGGAATTTAGAGCGTGGTGTGAGGAAGAAAAGAGAAGGCATGCACTAGAGGAAGAAGAGAAAATAAAGAATATTAGAACGGAGGCAGAGGCATGGAAGTACATAAATAGATATAGGAAGAGAAGAGAAAATATAGATGAAACCATAGAAGTAGACAGGTGGAAGAAGCATTTTATGGAGTTACTAGGAGGGAAGGAAGACAGAGTTACCCTGAATCTGGAGGGGGAAGAAGGGGAAGACACACAAGAGGAGGAAGAAATAGAAGACATAACGAAGGAGGACTTAATAAAGCAGCTAAAGAAGCTAAAGAAGGCGAAAGCGCCAGGGGAGGACGGGATTGAGAACGAAGCGTGGAGATACATGCCAAAGGAGATAGGGGAAGAAGTTTGGAAGATATTCAACAAGATATGGAGAGAGGGAGGGATGGTGGAGGAGTGGAAGAGAGGGATAATCAGCCTTATTTATAAGAAGGGAGAAAAAAGCGAAGTTAAAAATTACAGGGGGGGTGACCTTAATGAGCACAGCATACAAAATTTATGCAAGCCTACTTAACGAAAAATTAAGAAATGAAGTGGAAGAGGGGTTATACGAAAGGCAATTTGGATTTAGAAAAGGAAGAGGAACAATAGATGCCGTATATACCTTGAACTGCGTAGTAAACAAGGACGTTGGGGAAAAAAAGAGGGAAGATATTCGCGTTCTTTGCGGATTTAAAAGCTGCATTCGACAACGTGGACAGGAAAGAGTTAAATAGAATGTTGAAGGATACTGGAACAAGAAAGCATTTAAGAAAGAGAATAATGGAGATATATGAAGAGACGAAGTGTGGGGTGAGAGTAGGACAAAGAAGGACGGAAGAGTTCTGGACTGAGAAAGGGGTGAGACAAGGGTGTCCAATGAGTCCCACATTATTCAATGTGTATTTGGCAGACCTGGAACAAGAAATGAGGAAAGAACAGGAGGGAGGAGTAGTGACAGGGAGGGAAAAATTGTGGACAGTTACATATGCGGACGACATCGTACTGTTAGCAACAGGAGAAGCAGGATTGAGAGGCATGTTAAGAAGATTCAAGAAGTATGTAGAAAGGAAAGGACTAACATTAAGTAGTGAAAAATCGAAGATAATGGTGTTCGAGAGGGGAAAAGGAAGGAAAAGGGGGAGGGAATGGAAATGGGGGGACGAGAGTATAGAAGAGGTAAAAGAGATGAGATATTTAGGTTATATGATGCAGAAGAACGGGGGAACAGAGAGACATTTAGTGGAGAGGATGAAGAGAGCAACAATAGCGATGAAAATGACATGAAGTACAGGAGAAAGAATTTTCAAAGACGATTACAGAAGGAGAATGAAAATGTTTGACGCGCTGGTTGGTAGCGTTGCACTGTATGGAACAGAGATATGGGGCTGGCAGAACGAGGCAAGAGTGGATAAAGTCAAAAGAAAATACATAAAGTGGATACTAAACCTAGACAGAGGGACACCAAACTACATCGTAGTGGAAGAGAGCAAAAGCATAGAGCTAAGACTGGAAGCTGTTAGGAGAGCAATATGTTACGAAAAGAAGGCAAGGCAAACAGAAAAGAAATTGATAACAGAATGCATAAGAAGTCTGGACAGGGGAAGACCGAAGGAGGAAGAGAGGAGATGGGAGAAGATGAGAAGAGAAAGGCTAGAAGGAGTGGGAATGGGAAAAGAGAACCGAAATAGAGCGAGAGAAGAAGGTTCAGAAGTAGGACAAATGGCTCTGGAAAGGATATGGTGGAAGGAAAAGGAGGAGAGAGAAGAGAAAATAAAGGAATCAAAGTACAATAGCTACTACGAGTACATAAGGACGGCCGAGTTACCACAGTATTTGAAAGGGAAAAGGAAAAAGAAGGATAGGAACATAATAGCAAGATTCAGATGTGGAAATGAACTAAGAGGAAATCAATACTGGAGAGAAGAAGAGGAGAGGATGTGCAGGATATGTAAGAAGGAAGAAGAAGATGTGACACATATACTGAAAGAATGCGAGGTGACAAAGAGCAACATAGAAATAGGAGAATTTCTACGCGAGAGTGGGGCACGTTTAGAAGTAATGAAAAGAATAGTAGAGGGAAGGGAGGAAAGGAAGAGGGAAGAAGAGAAGGAGTAGGAAGGAAAGAGGAGGGAAACCAAAGATTAGGAATGGGAAGAAGGTGGGAGAACGAAACGAGTACTAAGAAGGCGAAACAGAGAGAGATAGAGATTGGGTAGTTGAGGGAGGGTTGAAGGGGTACAAAAGAAATGTTCGAGGTTGAGACTTATAGTTTAGATTTATACAGAGATTTATTTTAGTTTAGAATTATATTTATAGTCCAGAGTTATATATGTATAGGGAATAGTTTGGAAGTACAAAGAAAGGGATAGGAAATAAGGATAAGTTAAGGTAAAGTTAGAATATAAGTTAAGCATATACCAAAGAGAAGAGGAAAGAGAAAATAGATTAACACATAGATATGTACACAGGAAAAATGTAAATGGGTGTAAACTGGAAGCCATCCTAAGCCGAAAGGCAAGGATTATGTACTAATAAATAAATAAATAATACATAAGAGTGACTGTTACGAGCGCTATTAATTTTAATATTAATTTAACGACACTTTATGCATATTTTAGACGCTCCTGCATCAATTTGAAATTTTTGACACTTTATACCGAACACCCAGCATATAGTCCCTTGCCCTGCTCAAGGAGTTTTATGTACGAGAAAAGCACAAACCGTAAAACAAAAATAGCATTAGATGTCATTTTCGGAAAATAGCAATAACTTCAACAATTAAAAGATTTAAGTATCACGTTTCTGATCAGATTTTCACTGAAATGTTACTAATTGTTTCCTTTTGCTGTCCCAATAAAAATAATACTAAACACAACAGATTTTTAATAATTTATAACATAATTATATTGAAGAAACGATTTACACAATTTCAAACTAACTTTGTTGAAAATAGTTCAATTTACATAATATGTTGTATCCCTTTGACAAGGTAAATATTAGAAATTCATTGGCGTTACTCTTATATGTTAGCATCAACGTATTTTTAAAAGAGAGTTGAGGGTGAACGGTTCCATGCCGTCTTGCCTTCGAGGGTTTTATGATTGGGACTTAGGCTATGTGGCCTTGAATGAGGGTGCGTGAGACTAAACAGTCCCGACGCCAGGCGATAGCTGATGACCACGTTGGGTCTCCCAGCTATCGGGTGTTGAGGGATTGAATGTTTATGTGAAGGGATAGAGAGTTTGGGAATGGCAAGCGGCCCGACGCCGTGTTGCTAAAGAACAGGGACTTTGTTCCTGGAGGATCTGGCCACGGAATGGGAAGAGTCTTTTGACTCTCTGGCAAGAGGACTGTGTCAAGGGACACGGCACTTACCCCAGAACCTCGGTAAAATCAACGTGTTCTCTAACATATAATGATGCGATGCCTAATAACAAAGCTGATATTTTGTAACAAAGCTATACATTTTGCCTCGAGACGTATCAAACCTATGTACTGTTCGATGTCGACACACAAAAAATCCAACAGAAATCTTCTTGCTTCCGGTGCAATTAGCTGAAACATTCACTACTGCATATTGACAAATTTTTGTCAAATTTTCAAAAAAATTCGTAGTAATTAATTGTTTATATTCTCTCAACGAAGATGATACCAAATATATTTGCAGCTCTTCCTATCAAGCCATCTGGATGAGTTTGGTGTAATAAGTTGCTCGGACAATAGTAAGCGTTTTATTAGCTTATTGCACCAGATGCATTAAAATTATAACGAATTCCGAACGATTAAAGACAATCCAAGTGGAATTGTATTTGATATCATTATCATAAGGAAAATATGGCAAATTCATTGCTACGATCTGTAGCTAAATGTAACCCTTTTACTGTTTTCCCGTCGTCCATAAGGGCGTCGTTTAGATACGGCACTTGGAACCTTATACCTAAGCGTACACCTACTGATAATCGGTGACCGACAAAATTGTTGGTCTAAAGCCAAATTACGGACTGAACAATCCTTCTTTTTCTATCTAAACAATCGATATACAGAATTTTTAATCGACCTTTAGTGTCACGACCGACAATTTTAAAGGTTTGACAAAACTTTCAGTCTCCGATTGTCGGTAGGTGTGCACTTAGGCTATATTTTGTTTATACGTTTCTCCTATTCCTATTTTTATTTTTATAATAAATGTAACTAATTTGCAATAATGTAAAAATTAAAACATTATTCTACAATATTTCCAAAATTTATTGAGAAGCGAAGAAGTTAATAAAAAGTAGAGATTTTCAATATGCAATAACGAATATTTCAGCTAATTGCATTGCCCGAAGTTGTTCCTGTAGGATCCCTCGTGCCGACCTCGGGCAGTATGTACCTATCATTGACGACTTTCAAACAAAACTATGATTATTTCACAAAGTATTAACTTTGTTATTATACATTGTATCGTTGAGAAAGTAACACCAATTAGTGTTTCATATTCTTTCGTTTAAAATGATATCTAATACTACAGGGTATATAAAAAATGGGGGATATTTTTACAGGGTAGGTTCTACATATGGAACACAGTTCATGTGCACATGTATTCGAAAATACATCGATTTTTAGTTACACGCCTTTTTATATTGCACAAAATGTTACTTCGATTCTTACATACACGGTGTGCTATCCCCTTTAAAGTCCTCTAGGTCCAGGAATATTCCGGCCCCTTGAATGAGTGGCACACAAAGGTGAATCTTAAAGAAACTATTATACCGAGCGCACTGTAAAATAACATATAATTAAAGATTAAACGTTTTCGGACATATGTGCACATAAACTTTTTTCGTTGTCTTCGAATCTAGAATCTGCATTCCAAAAATGTCTCACATTTTCTGATACACCTTGTATAGCAGATGAGATCGTTTGTAATGGATTAGTTTTAAATTGTACAAGGTTTTCCATATAATTTTTTTACGAATCGTCCAAATTATGTTGTATGCTGTATCATTTTCTTTGAAAGTATTTAATGAATCTATTAGTGGCACTTACGTTAACAAACAATAAAAAATTTTAAATTTGATGTTTTCAAATGTTACGGCTTAACCCTATTATCTTGAGCTTTTCTGGTTGCATGTCCATCATGTGTCGAACCCTTGCAAACGTTATTTCTGGACGACCAATGTAATGATACTTTAGTAGAAACGAATATTGAACATTTATCAACGAGAGTACTTTATACAAGTTTGTATAAAAACTATGGATAGTCCACTGACGTCAATGAAGGTACAGAAACTGACTTTAACCCAATTTTTGTTATTGAACGTTAAAAAGGACCACAATTTCGTCCTTTTTTCCATAACTAAAGATAAATATTTAGTTGTGATAAAATGTCTCACAAATAAATACATAACTTACCAAACAACGTTAAATCCATACCAATGTTAATAAAAATTCAGAACGTTCTTCAGAATCAGTTGTAGATATTAAAGTAGAAAAAGAAGTTTTTTAATTTTATACTACTCTATATTACAGAATATTATATATACTATTATATACACTATTCTTTATTCCGTAAAAATATGTATCACAATGTCCACAAAGAAATAATTATATGACCACGATAAATGCATGAATAATTAATTGGTGAAGTTAACTAAATTAGTTTTTACTGAACCTCTATAAATTACATATTATATGTTTTATTGGTCTCAAATAGGATAATTTAAAATAAACATAATTATATTTACAATAAATGTCAATATGAGTTTCCTTCTTGAAACTGAAGATTCTAGATCTGGTACAAAATCACATAAAAATAGATATAAAGGTTCAGCTCGTCTAAATAACTATTTTGAGACAGTAAGAAGAGAATTGAGACATTTGAAGTTTTTCCAATCATAAATACTTTTCACTGTGTAGAATCCTACAGTAGTACTTATATCTGTAGGTTCTGCTGTCTATCTATTTCATTATTTAATAGTTTAATTTGCAACTACACTTTAAATAAATATGTCTCATTATGCATATATGTATTTAATCTATAACTGACTTTAGAAGAACGTACTATATTACTTAACAATAAGTTTATATAAAATAAATTTTGTATAAAAAGTATACTAATGTTGCTATACATTATTATATAATGTCTCATTAAGATCAATCAAATAATACCATCTGTATGGTATGTACCACAAACGTTGTACTTTCAAGCCCTATTAATAAATCCTACAGAAACTAAATCTAAATCACTAAATGTATTATATCTATTATACACACACTAAAAAATATGAAATAAGAAAGTTCTGTATAACTCGTTTTGTATACAAGAAAATTAACTATGAAATTTAGGTAAATAGACTTGCACTGAAGTACAGTTCTAGCGCCAAACAAATAAAACTGTCTCTTTCGAGATTATAAGGCTTTCTATAAACTAGCATACCTATCAGTCACTTAAAATTATGCAGGCTGTAAAAAGTACTTCTACGTGGTAATATTTTAGAAAGTGCTAAGTAATTTCAAGTGAAACACAAAATGTCCTGTGACATAATGTCCAATCTGCTTTCATTTTGCAATAATAATACTTTCAAGTTAACATGTCTATACATACACTAAACTAACAATCAGAGAATTCTATAATTTTACAGATGCATTGAAGAGCAGCAGTAGAACAAAAAGGTCCTAATACGTTCTGTTGCATCTCTGACGCTTTAATTCTCACAAAGCTTTGAAAATTACATCATAAAAGATACAACAAAATGTATTTAAACTTTTTCGCTCTGTTGCTGCTTTTCAATGCATTTAAAATTACAGAATCCTCTGACTGTTAATTTAGCGCATAGACACGTTAATTTTAAAACATTATTATTGTAAAATAAAGGCAAATTGGACATTGTGTCATAGTACATTTTGCATTCCAGAAGTGGTGTTCTATTTGAACTTCTCTACCAACCTATAAAATTTTTAAATATTGCTATGTATATTGTTTACACCGTGCATTAACAAGAATAATGACATAAACATTAAATTTCTTAATTTTGAGTTCAATATATAAGTGTAATTTAAACCCTGAAATATGTTAGAAACTGTAATATATATCAAAATATATTTCAGATAAAAATGAAATTGTTTCAAAAGGAAGATAATTTTATGTTAGTTGCTTCTTTATATGCATGCATAAGAGAAATAACAAGGTCAAATTTCTTTTTTTAAATAGAGTTATATCTTGTTATAATGCATTAATTGTCTAAACTCAGTATTTCCTATAAGAAAGTATTAAGTAAAAAAATAGAAAGAATATGTAGAAAGTCCTTTCTGTAGAAGAGAAACTTTTGTAAAATAAGACATAAAATGGTGTTATAAAACTTATAAAGCTATAATTTAACTAGTATAGACAATATTCACTCACTTAATGTGATAAAATTAAAATATTAGAGGTAGTTGCACCACTAATACAACTTTGATATTTTTAAAATACAAAAATGTCTGCTGAATTAATGGAAGTTCGATATATCTTCATCATAAAAAATAAGTTGTCATACCTTCCAGGAATGTGTCCAACAAAAAAAATTAAACAATATTTTGACAAAATTATTGAAATAAACGTAGTAATGAGACTACTTTAGTGATATGTGAGGGAAGACACTATAAATTTGAATTTTGTAACGCGGAAAGTAAGTTGACAAACAGTAAGTATTAACTAAATAATTAGGAACTAATAAAGTCATGAAAATGTCAATATTTTACATTATTCATAGAATATTTGCACATAAAAAATTGTAAGAATAATATGGCTAAGGTAACATGCCGCTTACTCGTTTTTGACAAGGTGTACCATGTTCCTAACATTTTATTTTACAGTAAAATAATAAAAACAGATTTTTAAAGCGTGTTAACTTAGAGATTTGAGGCTTTCACGGCCTGGCATCATACAAATATATATTATTTTCAGTAAACGAAAATCTTAATTTCACAAATTTGATTTTTATAATGTCCTCTACACATCCACCTATAAAAAAAATTGAACATATTTCCAGTTTTAGCCTTAAGTAATTTTCCTTGCCAAATAATTATATCTGTATAATTAATACATATAGGTATAGCTACACATAGGCTGGTATATGTTTATTTTCGAATATACAGAATGTCTCAAAACTTATAGTACAAGCGGAGAACTAATGATTCTACATGAAAAAAATAAGTAAAAAATATAAAATAAAATTTGTTGATAGCATGCGTCTGTTTCAAGAAAATTGAGTTTGAATTATGCTCGGGTATAAACGTACAGAAATGCAGTTTTGGCTGCTTTTACACGTTGCGTGCGGGGGTAAAAAAATGGTCGAAAAAGTTTTGTCCGATTGTATGCTAGCGCGCGGCAGCACCGCCGGGTCAATACTTCTCCGGGGAAACGGGCTCAACTCGACAGATCTACCCTGTCGCGCGTCGAACGTGTTAAGAGTACATGGGATAAAAGGATCTCACGGACTGACCATTAGAGAATGGTTCTAAAAACTAAGATGGACTATAACTCTATCCCAAATGAAATTAGAAAATAATCGTAGAAGACAATTTTGCTCTATTTAAAACGCTTTATCATACTACTGTACAACTTTTTCATAGATGTACCAGTACAATTGTAAAATGCAATTGCACTATTTCTTTTCAATAGAACCCTACGAGTTTTGTCACATAAATTGATTTCTTGTATCATTTTATGTATAAAAAATATGAGGGAAGATCATTAAAAATTCAATACTATCTTTGAAAATTCACTGTCGTATAAAATATTATCTTAAATTGTAAACGTTACGTTGCTACCGTGTTTATTAATATCGTATCTACAAGTTCTTATACTTATTATATGTATAGTATGTTAAACAACGCAATATTTTCCTTTATATTTGTTCCGACTTCACTTACAATAGAGTTACAGCTCGTTCCAATTACTAAAACCACCCTGTATTTTGCTTATGATTTTTAATAATAAAAATGCTATACGATTCATCTTAATGAGACTTTCTAGACTGTAACAAACATTGTATACTTTTTAATTGGAAATTATTTCATACGTTTCATACTATCCTTTGTAAATAAGAATTTAGTTAAATAATATTAATCAACATCACGAGTATCATTCCAGCATGAAATTAAGTTTATGAATGAAATATTAATAGTTACAATTTAAAATATTTAAGAAGTATCTCAAATCATACAAAAAAGAATCGTAGGTTAAATAATATTTACAGGTGATAAAGTAAATTGTGTTCAAATGAATAATCTTTTTAAAACTGGCAGAACCATATAATTCATGCGTTTAGTTACCAAGCACGTACCTCAATAATCACTGGTTGTATCATTTGGTTTTCTGTCACTCTAGTTACGACGGTCTCGGTGAGAGTGCTCTTTGTGATGGTTTCAGTAACTTTACCAAGTGTAGTGGGAGCCGGAGGAAAATTGACATCTCCAGGTATATTATCAGGCTGCTTTATTGTCACTGTCACTATAGGACCTTGATGGGAATCGGGTGATGGTGAGGAAGTAGGACGGAGGAAATGAGCAGGGATCATAGCCTGAAATTCTTCATTGGTTATAGGCTTCGGTACCTGTATGTCTTCCTGGGGTGAAGTTGACCTAGGCTCTGTAGAAGATGTGGGTGTTGAACTTGATGTTATCGTTGGTTGTGATATGCTATGTCTTGGAGCAGGTTGTGGATGTGGTTGACTATTTGTTGGACTTGGCGATACCGAAGAAACATGTTTAATATTCTCTGATTCTGTAACACCATTCATTTTAAGCACTTCAGTCGTTTCAACTTTCATACTTGGAGGTGTTTTTGCAGTTGGACTTGGCGATAAAGTTCTATCTGCATCAATAGAACGCCGATATCCCGCATAACCTGGTTTATTTGCTATATAACTATTCGCGTTATATAATCCTGTATACGGTTTAGGTGCACCAATTACACGTGGTGACTTTTCTGAAGGTGTTACAACTGTGGCTGTATTTGCTTGCGAGAGTGGAATCTTACGTTCCACTACTAATCGAACGAATCTTTCTAAACCTGTTAATAAAGCAACTGCTTGCTCATGTTTAGCGCCCCTCATTTCAACTCCATTAATCTGGAAAATAATATTATATATAGTATTTCAAACAAATTAAAATACAGATATATAGAATATGTCTATATAGAAAGTAGACTTTGAAAAGAGAGAAAGGAAAAATGGCAAGATGATAAAGGAAATAGGAAAGATAAAGACGGAATCACAATTATGGGATTGTATAAATAAAAAAAAGCAGAGAGATACAGGAAATAAAATGTAATATAAGTATGGTAGAATCGGCATGCAAAAGAAACAATGTCAGAAGAGGGAATGAAAATATGAAGCAACGGATAGAATTAACAAAGGAGAAGGTGAATGTCTGTTAAGACTGACAGAGGACAGAAGGTAACACATAGCAAATGGCAATTTCCTTGGAGATGAAGAAAGGGAATTCACGTATTTGAGAGTCAGAGATGCAGTATAACAGTTATACTTTACAAAAAATAGACTTACCGATATCACTTTATCTCCAACTAGTAATTTACCATCTTTTTGTGCCACGCCACCATCAGTTATTCTTGAAATATATATCGCCTAAAAATGCATTTAAAAACATAAAAATACTGAAATATGATAAGTTGATAATAATATTATGTCTTACGTCACTATTGTCTTTGAATGGCGGAGAACCTTCTCCACCAGCAATACTAAATCCAAGTCCATTTTGGTCCCGTATTAACGTCGTATGTACAAGAACAGATACTGTTGGTTCATTTCCAGCTTTTATGGATGGTATAGGTTCTGGTATTTTCTTAAGCTAATTAAAATAATGAGTATATTTTTAGATTTTGTGCTGCATTTAAATTATATACATACAAAATAAAACATTTAAAATTAGATAACTAATAAATAATTCGATTACTTTTGTTAACAAAAAATACTTATGATATTGGTTAGTATCATGTTAGACATAATTTTATGATATAAAGAAATAAAAAAAATACAAAGTGTCCTAATTTTTTCCACGATATTACATCAGCATATTCTACAAGAAAAAAAATGTTATATAAACATAGACTTATAAATGCTTTGTTAAAAAGTTATAACAAAAATATAACAAAACAATGAATATTTCTTGTTAAATACCACATAAGAATATTATTCGTTTAATTTATAATTCCATTTTAAAATATTGCAAGTCATTATGATTTGGCATCTGGGGAAAACTTAATCTACTACGTTACTGAGTTCTTGCTTATTTTCCTTAATTGCAATAAATGAACCGTACAAAATCATAAATAAACTGAATGTTAGCGTATTCATAATTCGAAAAGTGATGTCTTGATATGAAATTGTACAAGCTACTAAATATTATTAAATTCAATGGAAGCCACAAATCAATGACCTCAATAAGTTAACATAATGTGTGTGTAAACACATTAAACAGACATTGACAAACAGACACTAGATACTGACATTGAAACAGACACTAGAACATATCTTCTAATAACTACTATAAAATAATAATGCACTTTGATTAAACATTATAATACGAAAAAGATGTGTAAAACAATACTTAATCAATTAAGAGTTAAATTACGAGAGAAACAGTATGTTTCTAAAAAACAAATTTCCCAATTACGTTACACGATCTTATCAACCATTTTTACACACCTTAAGAAAATACCTCGAGATAATTACTAAACATTGCTATGCAATAAATACTTTAGTACCTCTAGCAAAAAGTTCATATATTTTCAGTGACTAAAAGTATGCTCGAGTGGCGCATGTAAATAAATTACCAAAAACTTTGGTCAATTTATTACAGCAACCATTTTTTGTATTGTAAAGAATAACCCTAAAAATCGCCCATTTTGGATTCTATTTTAGAACTGAATTTTATGCCAAATGTTAATTTATAGTGAGGTATCAATCTCCACAAAATTTTAAATTGAACTGACAATTAGTTTCTGAAATATGAGAAATCAAAGTTGATAAAATTCACTAACGCATCAGCTCATACGCTTCAATGTACAAATCTTTATATCACATGAAAAATTGAAAACCTTATTGCAGGGGATTTTTCCGATTGCTAACGACTAATTTAAACTCAGATTTTCAATGATCGATTCAATATAATGGATGATATATGACATAATATTAATACATGTATAAACATTACATCAATACTTTTTATTTTTAGTCATTTTAATTTTTGAGTATAATCAGAGATATATGACAAATATCGGTATTGGCTATACTGATTTTATAATGATACTGATCATTTCCTAGAAACCACACACTTATCATAACGTGACTGCACCAATCACCAGTTCGAGCGTCATTGTTGCATGTGGAGTAATACTCTATGATTACTTCTCGTTCGGTTTTAACTTTATGAGCCATTATGAATTTTTAAAATCTAAGTCCAAATTCATTGTAAGCATTTAGAAAAACTTCCCACATTTTTTTTAATTATCTGACGGACATAAAAATCTGTAATAGCATGATAAAGAGCGTATGGACCAGCGCTTCAATGAATTTCATCGTCTTTCATCTCTAATATCTCATCGTTAGAAACTAATTCTCAGCTCAACTTAAAATTTTGAGATGATTGATGTCTCATTAAAAGCTAACGTTTGGCATAAAACTTAGTTCCGGGTTATTCCACGCGAAATCGGGCACGTTTCGGAGCAAGTTCTTGTAATTTGCTCAAATTTGAATATGTTGTAGTCTTTAACGATATTTAAACGTGCCCCAAAGGATTTTTCAAAATTTTGAAAATTGTCGATTTTACAGCTGTTTGAAGTTAAGTGCTACCTTTTTTTAAAAAAATTATAGCTATTGAAATAGTAAGCGGATGGAGACGAGCTTTACGGTGCTTATAGAGAAAACATTGAAGTTTGTAAAAAAAATGATTTCATTTAAAAAAAATTGTTTTTTAATCATCTTTTTTGCAATTATTTTAAACAAATGCAGGTTTTTAAGATGATGCGCGATTTTAAAAATCTGAAAAAAAAGGAGAATATAGTTTGATCCTTCCCCTTGATGGACAAACTTTCAAAAAGATGGACATTTTAAAATTGGCCCTGTGAAAATTGCCGAAAGTTGACGCTGCGTCGAATCGCACTGCTGTGGCGGGCGCGTCGTCGCTGGCAGCCTACTCGACTCCAGCGGACGAATGTGCGTTATTATTTGCGATCAAGGCGGCAAATATTGGTAACTTACTCTTTGTCAATGATTCTTATTGACAAGTTCACATTCATTTTTGCCATGTGAAGTTGCAAAAAAGTGCCATTCTGCATTAATACCAAAATCTTCAAAATGAAAGCTAGGATTTAAAAGATTATATTTATGTTTTCAAGAATAAGACGAAGATTGAGTTACCAATATTTATTGATTGCATTAAACCTTGCAAATGCTCGGAGATAATGTAGAATAATGTTGGGTGAAGTCGCCTTGATTGCAAATAATAACGCACGTTCGCCCGCTGGAGTCGAGTAGGCTGCCAGCGACGACGTGCCGGCCACAGCAGTGCTACTCGACGCAGCGTCAACTTTCGGCAATTTTCACAGGGCCAATTTTAAAATGTCCATCTTTTTGAAAGTTTGTCCATCAAGGGGAAGGATCAAACTATATTCTCCTTTTTTTTCAGATTTTTAAAATCGCGCATCATCTTAAAACCCTGCATTTGTTTAAAATAATTGCAAAAAAGATGATTAAAAAACAATTTCTTTTAAATGAAATAATTTTTTTTACAAATTTCAATATTTTCTCTATAAGCACCGTAAAGCTCATCTCCATCCGCTTACTATTTCAATAGCTATAATTTTTAAAAAAAAGGTAGCACTTAACTTCAAACAGCTGTAAAAACGACAATTTTCAAAATTTTGAAAAATTCTTTGGGGTACGTTTAAATATCGTTAAAGACTACAACATATTCAAATTTGAGCAAATTACAAGAACTTGCTCCGAAACGTGCCCGATTTCGCGTGGAATGACCCTTCCAGAAATGTGAGTCTAAAAACAGACGAAAACTGGTCTCATTTTAGGGTCTCTTTTCACTCACAAAACATCTACAGACACCAAATCGTATCTTTTACAATCCCAAGTAACATTTACATATTTAAAACATTTCACTGTCAAATGTAAACGAATTGTTTAGATAGCATATTATAGATATCTTACTTTATAAGTTAAAGTATATGATCTACCTAATAAATATACGTATATATGTACCTTAATAGAGTCGTGAAGTGAAGAAGTTTCACCATTCTCTAAATTATGTGGCAAACCTGTAGATGAAACATGAGATGTTGCACTTGGAGCTCTACTTGTACTCAAACTAGAGCATACTGAATCTTTCCGTGAAGATGTCTAAAAAACGTCGCAAACACTGATAATTAAATCATAATAAAGACGTACAGTGTACAAAAACGTTTAATGTGACTGCGAAAAAATCGAAAATCTAACTATCTCTGACTATTAAATTTTATGGTATCATTCAGATCCTAAAACCGTAGTGATCCTAATTTGCAATATTACTTATCCATGAAAATTGTTTAAATAGAGTAAGTTTTACACAAAGGTCTGTGATCTGTACTGACTTTACAAATTCTGTGTAGTGATACATGTTTCTCTTTCTAATAAATCATAATAATAACATGGCATTACACTTTGCGGTTAGACTAGCAGATATGGTGAAAAAAGCACAGAATGGCCTGTGATGGGGGGGCAAAGTAGGTTTCTGGAAATGGTAGTGGACCTTGACAGGAATACGCCTGATTACACATATATGAAGGTTGGAATCAAGTAGGTTAAAAATTGGTCTGCAGCAAAGAAGAGAACCAGTATGTATATATTAACACTTGCTAACATATATATATATAGTAAAGTTTTCCAAAATACTGTAAGAAAGATAAGTAAAGGAGAATAGTCAAAGAAATATTAATGTTAATTTTATTAGTTAATATAGTTCAACTATAAGGTATCTATTCAAGTTGACTTATATATCTTAAAACTTTATGTATGGATGGTGAAATAAATAAATAAAAAGAATAATAACATGGCATTAATTTACGCTGTGTCGATTTTGTAGAGAAAGGTATAAACTTTTTTTGTACCTTATTACCTTAGTTTTTAGTGTATAAGTGGTAATATTGATGCGTCCGCGTCAAAGTTTCATCGTCAATTTATAGTTTTTTGCTACTTTATTAATAATACAATTTTTAAATTAGTAGACTATCTGCAAACCACTCTAGATGTGCCTATTTACGAACATAATGATGATACTAATCATCAAAAAAAGTCATATAAATATAGGCTCTTAAGTGCTTTGTTAGAAAGTTATAACAAAAATCCGAAATAAAAACTGACTGATTTCTTGATAGATTCGCATAGCAATAGGAGACGACAGTTTTCAATAGAATTATAATGTGAATCGACAATCTATTCCTTTGCGAATCCATTAAAAAAGCAATCTCAGTTGTTATTCTGTAGTTTTGTTATAACTTTTTAATAAAGCACTGAAGACCCTATATTTAAATACAGGGTGAAAATTACAAAGTGTTACAGACGAATATGTCCAAAAATATTTATTGTACGCATTATGTTTCAGATGAAAGCTGCTCAGCACTGAGAGGAATATCATGTGGTGGGACTTTTATTTTTCCCAATGGACGCGCAAAGGTGAGGTGAAGGTCACAACTAGTTTTTTTGTTATTTTTTGCTAGTATTGTAGCTTATTTTAAGAAGAATTTGAAAACTATCTATAGGTCATTCAAAGTCAAACTTGCAGGAAAATGCGGAAAAGTGATTGAAATAAAGGTATTGATAATTTAACGTAATTGCGTTTTATTTATACTTTAGTAAATGTTCAACATAATTATCTTGTCCTTCAATACACTTAACAATTCTTTGTTGAAATTATTACCTAACCTTGCGCAACATTTCAACGTTTATCTTAAGAAATGCTATCCGTTCAACGAAGGATAACATAGTATAAATAGTGATGAAAGTAAACTATCTTGTAGAAGAACACAATAATACATAAATACGTTTGTTTTCATTTCATTGATAATGACTTTGATGTTGTCCTTAGTATTGCTGACGTTGAACACATGTTATTGTTTTAGTGTGAAAGTTCGAAAAGACACGAAACGTGTGAATGAAATGAATACACGATAAACTTGTAAAGCGAAAATCAAATTATTTTTCGGAAATAAATTGAACAAAGCATTGTTAAGTGCATTGAAGTACAAGGTAATCATTTTGAACACATACTGAAGTACAAATAAAACGCAATTACATTAAATTAACAATACATTTATTTCAATCACCTTTTCGGCATTTCCCTGCAAGTTTGGCCGTGAATGGCCTTCTGTGGATAGTTTTCAAATTCGTCTTAAAATGAGCTAAAATACTAGTAAAAAATAAGAAAAATAGTTGTAACTTTCACCTCACCTTTGCCTGTCCACCGGGAAAAATAATAACTTTCATCTGAAACATTTTTGCGTATAATCAATATTTTTGGAGATATTCGTCTGTAATGCTTTATAATTTCCAACCTGTACATATTTTTCATAGTTTTAATTATAGAACATGCTATAAAGTTACATAGGAAAAAACAGAAATCCTCCTGTATAATGTACAACTGAAAACACCTTTTCAGAATCTTCACTTTTTTGTATAAATATTCGATCTTTTATTTTCAATTTTTTGAATTTATAAAGATAATTATTAAGGGAACGTTTAACTGTTACTAAACTAACTTTTTCTAAGCAAATTCGACACTTTTAACACGTTCCGTGACGATGTATCGAGGAGGATTGATGACCTTGGAAAATTATTGACCGAGCGTCAGGCGATGCTTCCGTTTGACAGCGAACAAAACTTTTCCGACAATTTCGCTTCTCCAAAATTTGAGCATGGAACGTGTTAAGATAAAATATATTTTTTTCGCGGTCAGTTATTTTCGTACACTGTCGATGTACTTAATAATGCGCATTATTACCTGTTCATATGGCGGTACTATCCTTGTGACTTCTCTTTGAACTACTAGCACAAGAACACGCCCACATGCTTTCAAAACTTCTACGGCATCATAGTGGCCTACGTTTACTACTGAAACTCCGTTCACAGACAGTACCTTATCCTCTACTTTCAAACCTGCCAAATCCGCAGGTCCTCCTATGAAAAAGATGGTAACAGTTACAATTGTAATTTAACTCAATACTATAATTAATTAAGTATTTTTACCTTCAGTAACTCTGGAAATAAAAATGCCTTCATCATCTCCCTTAAATGGAGTTGAACCAATACCACCGGCTATTGATAAACCAAGACCTCCCGTCGTCCTCTCAATATGGATTTCATATTGTTCTTCTCGTACTTCTATCGTAGGTTCAGCATCAGATGTCGCACCTAGACAATTACAGTTTTAGTCACTGTCAAATACATAAATATATTCTTCGTATTACATCTTGCTGTTTTATACCCCTAGTTCTTTTTTTTACAAAACACCTGTACTTTTTAGGCATATTTAAGTACTAACTATTACTTATATTTTATTACTTATATTTTTAGCCAAGCGTTTGTAATTTTGTTTCATAAATTACTGAGCACGCAAGTAGATGTACCACAGGATACTAGAGTGATAATTGTATCAGAGATAAGATATGTAACGGAAAAAATATCTTATCATGGTCTTTTTGTTTGTAGTCAGCCATTACTAAGGAATCATATTAGTCATGAAACACACCTCATTGGATACAGTTTATAGATGAACAGATAGAAGTGCAAAATTTCTTTGCTTCAAACGTAGTGTAAAGTGATTAAAAACATTCAGATTTAAAAATTTTTAAGTGATTAATATAAGTAGTAAATTGCAAATTATCTTATTTTGTAAATAATACACAAATAATAAACAATTATTTTACCTTGACTTTGAGTATCAATGTTTTCTGTAGATTCTGCAGATGCTGATGTAGGTGCGAGAGTTTCTTCATTGTTCTTCATAAGTGCCTGTATACATATATGAAAAATTATATAAAATTTGCTTCATTATATTTTAAAAATATTAGATTTTATATATTCATACATTTATTGATATCTAATTTCTTTGTTTGTATTTTAGGTAAACAAGATATGTACCTGTGCAATAATGGAAGCTACTTTTTCTTTATCCATAGTAGCATGGATACGTTTATTCTTTAAATGATGTGGAGTGTCCCTACGATGAAGTCTATTTGGTCTGTTTGAATCGCCACCTTCATAATCAGTACCTTCAATAGAAAATTCTACATGTCTTTGTGCCTCTTCAGTCTCAAATTCATCATCATCCTTATCATCATTCCTGTCCCTTAATTCAGATGAAATTTCAGTTTTCACATTCTAAAACAAATAAATTTAATGATAAATCAAATAAACAACTAATTACAGTGTTTGATCTTACATTGTACTGATTAAGAGTCAGATCTGGTTCGTTATTGGTCTGAAGATCAGTATTATCGGCTAATGTTCCAGGTACAATTTGTTTTTGTTCATCTTCCACAAAATCAGATTTTGCTGACTCCTGATCTGTGGTAATTGATGTCAAATTACTAGATTTTACAAATGTGTCAGGTTCTGCTTTATCTAAACCAAATGTTTGTGAAACATCCTGTAACCCAATATTATTTCCCAAATTAAAAAATACTGTAAATAAAGCATTGTATGTATTTAAAGAGAGTGTAGAGATAGAAAAATTTAGAATAATAATTACCTGCTCATCTGTTGATACTGATCGACTATCACTTTTTCCTTTACTAAATAATTTATGAGCTTTGGCTTTTAATTCTTTTGGATGAGGTGTATTTTGACGTACAAATGGTGTCTGAAATAAACACAAATTCTTGCATATGTCATCCAAGAAACATCAAATGTATGGTTAGGGAAAGAAAAAGACATTTTTGTTTAATTCTCAGTTGATGTAATTTTCACGCAATGAACCATAAGAGTGAGAACATTTCCAACACACAAAATATCTCAATGGTCTCCTGAAATAAAATCTAAAGAAGCTAGCCATGCATGACTTATTGCTCACCTCCTTATCAGTTTCAGGTGGTTCATCAGTGAATTTCACTGAGTGTGTTCGTGACGCTTCTTTTTCTTGCCAACCTTCATCATCACTACTACCAAGCTCGCGTACTTCACTACCTTGAACAGCATTTTTAATTCCCACAAGCATACCCAGTCTTCCTGAATCTAAATCAAAGGTTATGTTAAATATATGTATTTTAAAAAGAAATATAAAAAAAAGTAGATACACTAACCATCAGTCTCGATTTCTAATTGCGGCAAAAGGAAACAGGTTAATACTTCTTGTTCCGTTTTTTCATCGATATCTGTTTGAAAGGTAAGCATTGGCTGTGCTTGATTTTCACTTAACCATACTGCCTTTAAATTCAAATTTATCAAGGAGTACGGCAAGTATTGTAACCTATAAAATAAACATTATCACTAAAAGTTACTAGGAAAAAAGAAAATTTTGAAGTATACACAATTAAGATTAAGTACCTATTTCCAGATACGTCTAAAACGTGAAGAGCACTACATTGTCCAACTTCAACTGGAAGATATTGCAGTTTATTATCTCTTAGAGATAGTACACCTAATTTTTTTAAATTTCCTAGATAAAAACAATTAAGGATTAATGTAAATTTCCGTAAAATTTCATAATTGGATGACTGCAGTAATTTACCAATTTCAGTAGGAAGTGACTGCAAACTGTTTCTATCTACATTTAAATTATTTAAATTAAGAAGTTTCCCAATTGTAGTAGGCAACTCTAACAGAAAATTTTCTGTAAGAATCAATTCTTGCAAATTCTCACATCTGAAGAAAAATGAATGCGTTAAAGCTCATTTTTTTAAACACTAATACTCTTAAAAATAGGAAGAAAATCTCACCTGCCTATATTTGGATTTAAAGTAGAAAGTCTGTTTTGGTCAACTTTGAGAATAGTAAGCTTTTTAAGTTCCCCAAGACCATCAGGTAATTTTTCAATAACATTTTGTGATAAATGTAAATCTGTTAAGGATTCTAAGCCACCGATTTCTTCTGGTAGGTCTTCCAAACGATTTTCAGATACGTCTAAACAGGCTAATGTTTTCAGTTCTCCTATTTCAGGTGGTAAATGCTGTAACTGGTTATGATCTAGCCATAATTCTTGTAATGCTGGTAATTTTCCTATATGTGCTGGCTAAAAACAAAAAATATTAGACAAAGTAACATGCTATTATGTCTATTCTTTAAACTGAATTTTACCAGTTCTTCAATATCGTTGTCACCCAAATCCAATCGCTCCAATTTGTAAAGCTGTGAAAGTGATTCTGGTAAAGATTTTAGCAAATTCTCTCTTAATTCCAATGACTGCAATGCTTCTAGACTGCAGAAAGAAAACATTCAAAATAAATCTATCAGTATTAAAGTAAAACAAGTTAACAATACAATTACATAATTTTAATTTCAAACAAAATACAAATTTTTATTTTCACCTTCCAAAATCGGGTGGTAAATTTGTAAGAGACATATCATTAAGTCCTAGAACAGTTAAGTTTCTTAACTGTACGAAACCTGCTGGTAGCCTAAAAATACAAATAGAAAACTATTTAGCTTTCCTGGATACGAATATAATGTGCACTCTACGGAAACAGAAAATATTTTGTTAACCTTGGAATTGGGTTACTACTAAAATCTGCCACTTGAAGCGCTCGTAAATTCTTGATGTTTTCAGGAATGTCCGGTATGTCTGTAATGAGAAAATAACCAAATGATAATTACAAATCCTATTTAATTATAAATATAATACTGGACACAATTATAAATTCACATCGTTTTTATGTTTCTTATGGTTAAAATCATGTAATAAATAATTAAAATCATGTAAAAGTGTTTAGAAGAAAGTATTCTGAAATGCCTTTTACATAAATAACAAGCTAATTTAACTTTTAGCTTATATAATAAGGTCACATAGAGTTCAAATACTTACTTCCAAGAATTTAAATTCAGAAACTTGAAACAGATATATAAAAAAAACTTCGAAAATTTACGAGTTAAAAATTTGAATATTCAAAAACGTAAAGATTTGGAAGTTTAAGGGCTTGAAAATTTTAAAACTTAAATTCCATCGTATTAGGAAAATAATATTCTGATTTCTTGGGTAACCTCATCTTATGTTAATATGCTAAGGGACGCTAAGCGACTCAACACAGCGTCAACTTTCGGCAATTTTCACAGGGCCAATTTTAAAATGTCCATATTTTTTAAAAGTTTGTTCCTCAAGGGGAAGGATCAAACTATATTTTCCTTTTTTTTCAGATTTTTAAAATCGCGCACCATCTTAAAAACCTGCATTTGTTTGAAATAATTGCAAACAAAATAGTTAAAAAACAACTTTTTTTAATCGAAATAATTTTTTGTACAAACTTCAATGTTTTCTCTATAAGCTTCGTAAAGCTCATCTCCAATCGCTTACTGTTTCAATAGCTATAAGCTTTTAAAGAAAAGTTAGCACTTAACTTCAAACAACTGTAAAATCGACAATTTTCAAAATTTTGAAAAATACTATGGAGTACGTTTAAATATCGTTAAAGACTACAACATATTCAAATTTGAGCAATCTACAAAAACTTACTCCAAAACGTGCCCGATTTCGCGTGGAATGACCCAGTCGTAAGTACGTATAATATGGAGCAAATCTACAAACTTGATTATCTCGAAAACGAAGTCAAAAACAAAAAAAATTGTATTCTTCATATTTTTATTTTTTCATAAGAAATCACCTACTGCCCACTTGTACATGTTATTCGAAAACACTATGTGTGGTGTTAATTATGTAAATAATGTAAAGATCCGTTTAACATTTATTTTCTCTATTGTTTCTTCCTACGTAATATAACAAAAAAGTGACTGTGTAGTCACCATTTCGAGACTTGTTAGGTTCAAAAGACATTAAAATGATTTTCTAGATTATGACGATAATATTTTTTTATGTATGTATTACATCGCATTTATGTAACACATATTACATTCCCTTTATGATACTATAGAGGATGTTTCCAAAGATGTGGGGCATTTTTAGAGGATAGGTTCTACGTATGTAGACAATGAAAAAAGTTTATGTGCACATATGCCGCAAATGTTTAGTTCGCTATTTATAAGTTGTTTTATATTGTGTACAATGTGATATTTTCTTTAAACTACATGACTGTGTACGACTCATTGTGGGGTCGGAATATCTCTGGGTCTAATAGGACCTTAAAAAGGATAGACCACCGTGGAGGCAAGTAATTGGCAAGTGTCTTAGACAGTATTAAATGCGGTATAACAAAAAACTATGCGATTCTGGACGTATATGCATTTAAACTTTTTTAAACTACAATCTATTTTTCAAGAGTGTTCCTTGTTTTTGTTATTTTTTACGAATTCCAGACCAGTGTTTAACGTAATACAAAACAGAGTGTAACTAAAAAGGTAGGTGTTTCCAACTTCGTGTCTAAAACCTATCCTTCAAAAATATTCCACATGTTTAGAAACGCCCGTTACATATATCTTAAATATAATTAAGGGTTATAACTATGAATCAATTACGGTAAATATACTTCTATTCATTATATCAAATACAAATTTTGTTAATTAAACATTGGAATTGAAGAGTTTATTCAAAGAACTCGTCAAATATAAATTATAAATTATTGAAATAATGACAAGAACATCATCTATAAATAAAACTACTTTTTTTGTCAACATTATTTTTTTAGTAAATTATTATTTTTTAAGTGCATAGTTTTTCACTTTCCCTGAAAAACATCCTTTTTTGAGTTGTCTTACTTCTGAAATATATGAGCGATATTATAAATGTACTTTCATATCAATTGCATCCAGTGTTTAGTTTTATTGCTGATTATAGTTAAAACATGTTTATAATAGATAAAGCAAATTAAATAGTTTGTACATTTTGAGGGATCAATATTTCTATCAAATATCAAATCTGTGAAATATTGTGATTTGGCAGTGTTGAGCTGTGCACTGAATATCAATTCCAACTAGCGCTGTCACCGAGCATCGAACACTTTCGTTTAACAAATTGTACATATACTTGTACTTTACAATCTATAACTGCATGCATTACATATAATCTAATCGTCCTACATACCGTGCCTCTACTTATTGTACATGTATCTTTTACGGTTGGGAGAGGCAAGCAATTAAATATCTCTGTTGTACCAAAATATACATGTACAGCATTTCATTATAAACAAAATATATGTCGAACCTGCTGTTCGACAGCAAGTGTCAGAAATTTTAAGAGACGCTAAAATAAAACGAAAATGCAGTTAATGCTTTGTTTCAAAGTTATGAATTACTGAAAAAATGACTAAAATTCGCATGAAATGTGTCTAACGTGGGACTTGTTTTACTGCTGACATGTACTACAGTCCCGATTTTCTAGAGTTGGGCCCTGGTGGCCAGGTCCTCTAACTTACGATGTTGTCGCTCTCTAATTCGTAAATGGTGTTTCTCCCACGCAACGCACGCCCTACTCATTGGGCTTTAACCAATTATCTATGAATACTTAGTCGTAGGTCTTCACAGGTCGTGGCTTATTCCCTATCTTCGTCTGGCGTCTGTCGTCTGTCGCTCTTCCTTCTTAGTGGAGCCACCTAACGCTATTTCAATGGTGGCTGACAAAAGTGTCGAATTCTATTGGCGATTTGGGGAGGCGGACAACTCGATTTCATTTAACTCAAACTCAAAACAGATTAAGCAATTCCTTAAACTACCTCGTAACTTCTTGCAGGTCCGTATAATGTTAAATCGGTATCAGAATCCGTTAGATTGATAAACTATATGAGAGATCCGATTGACTACACAATCTGACAACGTAGCTTGAAGTGCGCATCTAGCGTTGGGTCCCTGCCGGGGCATGCGCGGTCGCTTGGCACGCCCAAGACTCAACTCTGGAAAATCGCACTGTAGTTAGGTCAGGCACAGCGAAGTCGGTAAAATAAGTCCCAAGTCAGACACGTCTCACACGAATTTTAGACATTTTCTAAACAATCAATAACTCTAAAATAAAGCCTTAAACACAATTCTGTCATTTTCGATATTTATCCTATTTTTACACCTAGAATCATCCTTTAAAATTTCTAACACTATTTGTCAAACACCCTGTATATGGAGTTTATTATTCTACCGTTAACAAGTTCTGTGTTATGAAACATTGAAATTAAATTATGTTTTTTATGACATGCTATCCAAGACACGATCTTTTTAGTGTGATTTTCAACACAGGCTTATTGACATAAAAAAAAGACGGTTTAAATCATAAAAAAATAAAGGCACAAAAACAAGATGAACATATAATTATGTCCAGTGCTGTACTCTTCCATTTTAAACTTATAAATTGTTCTATTTTTAATATTTACAAAATTTTGCTATATATTATGGGTGCATCTTTAATATATTTCTTGTGTTGACATATACTTGTAAATATTAACAAGTATTGATGATACAGACATCAGAAATGGAACAATTCATAGTAAATCTGAAAAAAATTCATTTAAAAAAATGTCCTTCCTGGGAGGTAAATATTGTCCTTATCTTTGCCTGTCGTTAACGTAGTACAGGAACTAGCATGATCACTTCCCGGATGAGTAATGGTAACCTCTACTGAAGAGGGAGAAATAGGCGTGTCAGGTTTTCCACCGTTAAAAAACGCTGTGTTATATCAATGAAACATTTTGTTATGTACTAGTACAAAATGACGGAAAGGGCCTAGCTGAATAAGGAGGTCAAAAGTGCTCCCAAACCAAATTTGATTTGGGATGAGCCATTCGATAGCTTATCAGAAAAAACTAGTTTGTGCCAATTTTCAATCCTCTATCTCAACCTGGGGGATAGTAATGGAGTAAATAGAAAATCAGGTTTTTTGGAAATTACTTTAATTCGACAAAAAATCAGAGATATTTCAGACATCAAGATACATATTGTATAATTTTTTGAGATTTCTAAATCGATAAATGAAGCCGTGAAAAATAAAAAACGAAAAAAAATGCCAAAGAACGCGGATTTCGCATTAAAGCAATCTCAGAGCTACAATCATATTTTTACAGTAAATACATATTGTTGTTATTAGTATCTCTGATTTTTTTCAGATTTTTCGGTTTGGTGCGCCATAGTAAAAAAAAATCAAAAACCGATATTTTCGTCGTTTCTGTCGCGTCAAAGTAACATATACGTCGAATTTTCGTACATTCTTTGAAAGATAAGTGTTTCGTTCAATGTTCAAAGTTTTACACTTAAGAAAATAACATAACAATTACAGAAAGTAAATAAACTCGTCCGATGAAAACTGCCGAGCTAGTTATGTTTCGAATGTACTATGTTTCTAACAGCGTCAATGGCGCAGCGACAAAGCGTCTACCTGCTAAATCGCTGCATACTTTTCAGGCACAGGTTCGCGCCTCATTTTTTATATTCATTATTATATCTTTTTTTAATTCCTAATCACCTAATAATGATCAACATTTACTTTTATATGTTTTTTGAAAACATTCAGAAAATAAGAAGGCCCATGTGTTACATAGAAATTTAATTGTTATAAAATTTAACAAATTAAGTTTATTTTAATTATTAGGAAAAGGTTCACGGTCTAACTATTGACTTTCTCTACTGTAAATTAGAGACTTCCTCTCACCCCATTTTACCCTCAAATGTCTAAAACTGTACTTCGATATATCGTCCTCGACTAAAATTCAAAGTCAATTTTCTCAAAAACGAAGCACGATGTCAAAAAATTTTATTCCGTATTTTCGGCATATTATTTTATGTATAATATGAAAGGTTCGATTATAGCCGCAAGGATGATTTTGTGTCAGTCTAACCAGAGCAAAATGTATCGTTTCAATATTATCCCAAAGTATATCGTTTTTATTGTTTGAAAATGACAAGAATGTAACAACGGTCCAATATGAATAAATTAATTGAGTCCAATACAATTGTTCTCAACTACGTCCTTAACGGACATAGATGCAACCAAGAGTACGACAATCCTATTTACAATAATGAATGAAGAAAAAGGAGATCTCTTTACGGAGTTCACTAATATTGATTATAACAATATATAAAAACTGAGAACTGAAGAAAATATTTTCAAAAACGCCCTTTAACCAATTAATATGTAATTTTAATAGGAACGTTCAACTTGTAATACAAGCCTACATGTACATTATATCTCTTCTATGACTGTATCATGATATGCTCGACTCTAAAAACACACAAAGAATGCTCTGATTTCTAAATCGAACATTTGGAAAACCTAACTTATACGATGCTTACTAATACATACTTTCTAATGCTTACTAATACTAATACAAAATACACGAAACACGATCACGTTGTTTAAAACTTACACTTTAAACTGTACTTTTAATTAAATTGTATCAATAAGTATTACATATTTATTTCACGTTCTTCTTTATACATATCAAAAGGTCTTATAAATATATACAAAAATGTATACATCATCTTTTGAGTCACACGTAGGTCACGCAACTGTATCACCTGAATTTTCTTGTAAACTATTTGTCATATGAGAAAGTGTTTCGATTGAAAGTTGTTCGGTATCAAAAGTATGTTCTTCTTTGGGACACTCTTTTACATACAAAACAACTTTCGTTTAAAATATTTATTTATGTAACAAATAGTTTACAAGAAAATTCAGGTGATATAGTTGCGTGATTCAGCCTGTATAATATATGTACATTGTTTCATAATCCATATGTATGTAACCTCTTAAAATACACCTTTAAAAAACAGAAATAAAAAAAATGTTCTAAGCAATTAGAATATTCAGTCTTTAGGAATTCACACATTTATAAATAATATGTTCTACATCTTTAATACAAATGTATTTTGTAGTTATAGAGTTGTAATTAATAATCACACTTATAAACGGCTCTACTATCCCACAATTAAGTAACCGATAAATAATACAGAACAGGTTTTCTCCTTTGAACACATCTACCGTTGTAAACATTATAAATAGCTTGGAACATTCACCCTCAGCCTTTTTAATTTACCTTTAAAGAAGACACTGCGATAGAGGGAACAGATGATTAATGAGTTGTAAGCATAGAATTCAAATGTTACGTACAATATACTAAAATATTTACATGTGAGCAGCTTATTTGCCAAATCGATTTCAATAAAAACTTAACAAAAAGTCCAGCATTAATGAAGTACGTATATTGATACTAAAATTTTAAAAAGTGGAGTTAATCACTTTGGCCTATGTACTTAATGAAGAAAAAATTAAAAGCAGATAAAAAAATATACAGGATGTTTCAGTAAAAATTTCCACCGTGATTATCTTTTAAATTGTAAAAGTAATAGAAACATTTTTTATATAAAAATTGTTTGATTTTAAAGGGGTCATCATATGGTCATGTCTACTTTTTTGTAGGTGGAGTCGCTGAAAACATGTGAAGGTCACTTCTCTTTTTCTAAATGACATCCCACATTTTTCTGTTTAGTATCTGATAATACCTCTCAAGACGAATACAAGTACCTATTAACACAAGATCATTCAAGGTCATCCAAGAGAGACTATGAATAACAAATAAGCTCTCTTTCTTTAGATGTAATGCTCGAAATCTCGTTCACTGGCATTACTAAAACGATCGGATGAAACAATTTCATCCGATTTTGATGAAACTTAGCACGTTTGTAGATTAGTAAAAAATGTTAAACACTTATTTGTTTTATCTGCTGACATCCATGTTAGAGGGGTGAAAACCACCCCCACAATTGAGGATCGAAAACACATTTAGCTTAATATCCCGAAAACTATTGTGTCTAGTGAAATGGTAAAAATAAGACGATTGCATAATTTTGAACGATGAATCCACTGATATAAACACTTATTGAAAATATCAATTTGTTTAAAAAATATACTAAAAAATGGCATATTTTTGTTGTTTTCCTCGACTAAATATTGATCAATTTTTTTACAAATTTGTATGTGAATATTATAAGCAAAACACAAAATACGGATAAAATACTTTTGAAGTTTTATACTATAAACAAAATAATAGCAATTTTAGATTACATTTTGTGCGAAATTGAGCCTTGAAACGAGTGGCTTTATAAAAAACGTCTCTCACTCGTTGCAAACAGTTCGATCGGTTCAGTGTCGGTAACATTTGCATAAATGAAAATTCAGCAAGTGAAGATGATTTATAAATCATTTCTCACGAACAATTATTTACCATATTCAAAAAATTAGAGTTTTGCCAGTGAACATCGTTTAATTGAATGAATTTACAAAAAAGTTCCCTTGGTTAATGTTAAAAATAGGTTTGATATATTTAATTGCTTCTGTGACAATATTAACAATGCCACCAACACTAATCAAAATTCTACAATTGCAATTTTTGGAAAATCAACTTTTTTGTAATCTAAATATTTTATCACTAGTTCAATCTCCTTCGATTTATGTCAAAAATTTTGACAATGACTACAAGAATCTAGTAAGAAGAAAATTATAATCAAAATTTGTAACTAAGCTTATTTAGAAACAGGATCAATTTATTCTAATATTGATGATTATATTCATCTAAAAAATAAATTATTCAAAAGTATATCAAAATTTCAATTGAAATCGTTGAAAAAATTAAACTTCATAAATACAAGAATGATACCAAGGGGGTATGCAGAGTTCAAATGACCATTGCGTTCCTCTTATGTAAACGCTCCAGATTTTGATCTCTGAGACTATCTTAAAGGGAAGGTTTATGCTAACAAATCAGAAACTTTAACGACACTAAAAGAACGACATATGGCACGAAATGATATGGCTCGTCTTTGTAAAGAAAATAACAGGAGCCACATAACAGATTTAATCTTTTAAAATTAATGGAAAAAACTACAACAGTAAATCTTTCGTTCTGCAGTAATTAGACACATTGTTAATGATAATTAATGGTGTTGTAAATAAAATAAATCAGAAAGTAACTTTCGCACCACACTATACACGCTGTACCAACCACTGAAATACAGTAATGTTACGGACGAGAGCCGCGACCAGACCCGAGCGCGGCACTCGTCCGTGACTGGTAGTCGATTCGGCTTCCTTTGCTTTCGGTTGCCGAGATAATTGGTACATGACCGGAGAAGCAAAAAACTCGTTCGTAACATTACTGTAGTATAAGTCAAGCTACAAACGTCTGGGATTCAAAATACAGTAATGTTGCGGACGAGAGCCGTTTCGTCTACACGGACGAGAGCCGCGGTCTATTCCCATTACCTTGTTTGATATGTGCCGCCGAGAAACCAATTCTTGGAACCATCGCGTTCGAGGTCGACGCCCGAGAACAAGGAGGTCATAAAAAACAAGGATAGCATTAGGGATTTAAATAGGAAAAATTGAAGTTTCTTATTCGCAAACGGATTTTCGCGCAAGTAACACCAGTCGATTCCTTGTGCTCTCCCGATTACAATGATGTCAAACACGACATGATTCCGATTATTTTTAACAAAGATACATTAAACTTGGTTTGTAAAAAGAAAGGTCACGCTCATCGCGTTATATACAGTATGTCCCACGAAATCCTGGACAGTTGATTATTTGGTAACCTATTAAAGATACGAAAAAAGTTTTTATATGAAATTGAATGGCAAGAGGGGGCTGATTTATTGGCCGTAACAATTTTTTTGTATTATTATTGTTTACAGAGATATGAAAGTTAAGTTTGGTTTTTTAAATGGGATTATATATTTTTTGTTTGATCAATAGATAATGCATTTCAAGACGAATTCAGCAAACATTAATGTATACACCTTTTTTCAAATAGTTTTTAAGATATTACGCGTAAAAGTTTACTAATTTTCGGTACAAGAAAATCTGCGAGACCAGGAAGCACAGTACGAGGTCTCGACTCTCGACCACACTTACAATGCTACGGGTTAACCCGTGCCTCTTGAAACCGATACGAAGAGACTGGGGTAGGAACGGCAGGCCTAAATTCTACACAATAGTTTTTTTCACAACTCTTTACCTTTACGGCATGCAGAAAAATATCGCCCATGTTTTAGTAAAGAAATAAAGCTAATGGATAAAGCTAAAGTGTTGCTCGTACTTTGAAGTAATTAACAAATTGGCAATACATTTGAATGGAAAATACTTATGATGGCAAGATATTATGTACTACAAGAATGTAATATTAGAATTTGAATTTAAATTCGTACAAAAGGGGTAGAGAAACTTTTTCAGATGTGAATGGTATTACTATGGTGTATACAAAATTATTGTGTAGAATTTAGGCCTGTCGTTCCTACCCCAGTCTCCTCGTATCAGTTTCAAGAGACACGGTACGGTTTAACCCGTAGCATTTTAAGTGTGGTCGAGAGTCGGGACTTCCTACTGTGCTTCCTGGTCTCGCAGATTTTCTTGTACCAAAAATCAGTAAACTTTTACGTATAATATCTTAAAAACTATTTGAAAAAAGGTGTATACATTAATGTTTGCTGAATTCGTATTGAAACGTATTATCTATTGATCAAACAAAAAATATATAATCCCATTTAAAAAACCAAACTTAACTTTCATATCTCTGTAAACAATAATGATAAAAAAAAATTGTTACGGCCAATAAATCAGCCCCCTTTTGCCATTCAATTTTATATAAAAACTTTTTTTGTATCTTTAATAGGTTACCAAATAATCGACTGTCCAGGATTTCGTGGGACATACTGTATATGCTATGTAATGTTACGAACGAGAGCCACGAGCAGACCCGAGCGCGGCTCTCGTCCGTGAGTGGTAGTCGATTCTATAGCCACTGTAGCGACTAGCACTACCATTCCTCCTAGCATAAGATTGGGAAGCGGCATGTCGACCGGGGTTTTTCCCGAAGGTCTGTAGCGAGGAGTTTTCGCCGAGGTTACCCATCTGGGAACCAGATGTGTATAGGCCTGCGTTTTCGCGGCAGGTAATTTTTCCGCGCGCATTGGAAGGACAAGAGACTGCTGGGGGTAGGTAGCCCCCAAGAGTCAAAAGGATGGAGGAGCAGACATTCCTTGACCGAGACTCGAACAATCAAAGTCGATGTCGAGCTGTCGTTCATTTTGTTGTAACTTGTGTTCACGTCGTGTGTTTAACTATTAAAAGAGTGTGTTACGGTTACGGAGAGAATTCTTATTTTTGTTACCTACCACCTCACTACGACTAGACCCGAGCACGGCTCTCGTCCGTGACTGGTAGTCGATTCGACGACCAGACCTGAGCGCGGCTCTCGTGCGTAGCATGTTAGAATCCTACGAAAAGTTCCCCAATTCAGTAACTCCCTATTATTCCCTCATATTTTTGTGTTTAATTATTTAATGACTGAAATTATTAAGAAAAAGAAAGCCTAACACAAAAAGTATATAAGTTCTGTTTTAAATGTTTAGAAATTTTTATTTTTTTATTTTCAATATCTTCTTTCCGACATCAATTAAATATAATATACATAAATTCTATTAGCAAAATCTTCATTTACTGTCATTTTTAGCTCGTAAAGAACTGATGGAAGAGTAACTTTGACGATTCTCCGTAACCGTCGCAGGGTTCCAACCTTTATTATTTAAATATCTTTATTATAAATAATAGGAATCATGTCGTATTTGATATCATTTTTATCGGGAGAGCACAAGGAATCGATTGGTGTTACTTGCGTGAAAATCTGTTTGCAAATAAGAAACTTCAATTTTTTTTATTAAATCCCTAATGCTATCCTTGTCTTTTCTGACGTCATTGATTTCGGGCATCGAGCTCGAGCGAGACCCTTTTTTTTGCTTCTCCGGTCGTATACCAATTATCTCGGCGACCGAGAGCAAAGGAAACCGAATCGACTACCAGTCACGGACGAGAGCCGCGACTAAACCCGAGAGCGGCTCTCGTCCGTAACATTACTGTATTTATCTAGGCATCAATGAATAAAGAGAAAAAAAAGACATAAAAATGAGTTTGAAAAAGGACATAAATGAAAACTGCTCTAAATGTAGATTCGAAATGACGACTTTCAGATCATGAAACTAACGTCTTACGCTCCCGACTACAACGCTTCATGTTTGATCTCTCATTCCCTTGATACTTCAACCAATGAGTAAATGTTTAAAGCCATTTTTAATAGAGACGGCTGTTGAGAAACCCCAAGTATTTTGCATATTTTTAAGACTCTCCTGTGCCTATAATCTGACCGCAGCTTAGTCCAAAAAGCGGGGATCCAGTTCGTAATTTTCCCTTGTTAGAATAGGACCCGTTTCATTGCATATAGTTAAGTGAGCATGGACATGGACAAAAATAATTTCGCACGCAATGACCTGTTCAAAAATTACTAATTCTTGATTGGAAGGGAAGAACATAAAACGAAGATAACATTAGGCTTGAGTGATCGAAAATATTGTACTGCGTTTCTTAAATTTTAACGCAAGTGCCCATCAATCGATTCATCTTCTACGATAAAATGATACCAAATACGACATAATTTGAATGTTTTATAAACAAATTACGTGAAAGAAACGATTTGTACAGTTTAAACTAGCTTGCATGTTACATGCGATTTTTAGCTTCTGGAGATTAATGTAGGCATCTTTTTAAAATATCTAACTCATTATCAAATACAATATCAGAATTTTGTGTTATAAATGCAAGTTTCTTTAGATAACAATGTAAAATTGTAATATCATACGTTTTCTCTCTTTTTTACTTTTTATTTAATTTCAAGGAATTACTTTCTAGCAATACCATTAAGCATGTTATCTTAAAATAGTTAACATGCCAATGTAAAAATTACAAATGTATAAAATAAGATAAAATAATATCCTAAAAATTTAATCCATATGCGGTATAATTAAACAGTGATATTACGTAACAATATTCTAAAGCAGATCAAATGAAAAAATAATAAGTATAATAAACTACAACTGGATAAAGTCTAACGTATGAAGGAAATACAAAATTCTGAGTGCTATGATTGTAAGAATCACTGGCGATAAACTTTATCGTAAAGATGTATACTATAGACAATAATGGCAATAACGATATAATTGCTGTAATTGCATCTGATAATTACTACCGCATAAAGAAGGTTAACTGTATTATCTTTTGTCTACTTGGAAGAGCATATTCCTAGTTTAATGTCCAACAACATTTAATGTAGTGGCTGCAACATAGATGTTTCATCACTACACGTTTACTAAATAGCACTAACGTACCCTGCACTTTACTTTGAAACTCTGTCCTTTAGCGCTTTATACGTATGTATACTTTATCTAGTTTTTGCTTATTTTCTATTTTTGATGTTGTAGTGTTGTAGTGGAAAAAGTTGTTTCTTATTTTTCTGAGAGTATTCCTCGAGAATACTATTTAATTCTTTAGTCGCTTCTGTAATTCTGTCACCTCAGCATTCTGTGGCTCTAAGATAAAGCAACCTACATATATGTCACATTTCCAAAAATCGAGTTCAGACCGTAATTCCAAATCAATAAATCCAAAAGTTTGAAACCTTAACTGCCAATATCTTCAAATGGGAGAACGTGAGTTGGGTCTTTTTGCCTTACAATCACAGAATTTTTAATTATACTTGCTTTTTATTGTGTTTTAAAATACTAAAGAAAATAATTCTAAGCGTTTAATTTTTTTGTAAGTATTTAAGTCATTTACTTTCTATTTTCTTAAATATACACAATATATATTTTATAGTAACTTTTAAGTTATGTAAAAACGCGCTAGCTGATCTTTTTTACTATTTAGCAAATTTTTAATACTGTAGAAGTTTTACACGTTGTATTAAAGCGACTGATGAAAAGCGTTGTATTCTATAAGCTAGAATATACAGGGTGAAAAGGAAAAAGGATTCATAACTTCTAAGGTAGATAGTACTCGCATAATGTAGCAGAAAAGTCCTAATAAACATACATCCAGAAATTAATATTTTCAGAGTCATAAATAATTTCTCCTTCTCATTTAAGAGGCTAACTTGCTCACTTCAAGAGCTATTATATCACATGAAAACAATGGATTATTCTAATATTTCTTCTTTTTCTAGATACAAAAAGTTTTAAATAATTCTGTGTTGTAATGCACATGTTAGAGTGAAAATATAGGTACTCCATACAGTACAATAGCTCTTGAAGCGAGCTAGTCATTCATTTAAATGGAAACAAAAAATTGTCCATATCTTTGAAAATATTCATTTTTCGAAAGATGTTTATTAGAACTTCGCTCTTTTCATTTGGTTGGTAAATACTATCTACTTTAAATGTTATAAACCTTTTTTCTTTTCACTCTGTATATTAGAAGCGAATTTTTCATTTAAAAATGTCAATACTTTCAGTATTATTAAATTGATACTTGTGGGTACACATCACCTTTTTCTGCCTGAGAATGTTAGTCATCAGAGAAGATTTCAGATGATAACATATTTCAAAACTCTGTTCTTTGTACGAAACTGCAGTGAAAGAAGTTAAATTTATCTTTTAAAGAAGTGCTTCCAAGTGGATACGCCGGACACCCTATGTGTTTGTAGCTGGCGATGACCTTCCCATTGCAAGAACACACTATGAAGCCATGTAGAAGCAGTCAAGAAAAAGGGAATGCGATACAAATTTTTAAGTAGATTATTTCGAGCACGTCGACTTCTTCAGAATGCATTTAAAATTTCGTCGAGTATGTATAGAACATTACGAAAAGCGTTATTCTCATAGAGCCTTTACTACAACAAAAATTATATTAGCCTATTCACGTCGTTTTCTATGTCAGATCTTTTCAAGAAATATTTATTCGTTATCGGAAAATATCAATTATGAAGAAAACTTGTACCTTACTTAAATTTTGACAAAATATAATAGCGGATAGTTTCTTTTTATTATTGATGCATCAAGAAGACATGCGCTTGCCAACGAAAAAATTCTTCAAGAAAGAAAATAAAGATGAAAGATACGAAATTGAAAACCAAAACAATTTTTATTAATTTTTTCAATTATTATACAATTCTATATCATGAATTCGAATCTCATAATACACTTATCGATGCCCTAGTATTGATGGACTCTTTTATTTACTTTTCGTTTACTTTATTCCATATTACGGTAATTATATAGATTAGGGAAACCACCGCCGATTTCAATGACCTTGGAATATATTGTCAACGTCATCATTCTGAACAACTTTTCCCTATACATATACACGGCGGTCTCTTTTAGTTTTCGAGATATTCGCAAAAATGTTTTCAATATTAAAAAGTGTTGTTGGAGTTGGTCTGGATTAGGTTCATTAGCGGGAAAAGATTTGGAGAGAGACGGCAGCCCCTCCCAAAAATAATAGACACGTTCCTACTTGTTTATTCCTGTATATCTTCAGTTATTTTATATGTATCTGTCATTACTTGAAAAAAAGCATCCAGTCGTTCGTCAAAATCGAATGTTCTTTTAAATACAAATTCTGCCAGATAGTGGTTGAAATGATATTCTCTACGACCATACCTAGGAATATTGCCACGAATATCTCTCCATACTCTTTCAATATTCTGGGTATGGACACCGGTGTTAGAAAATTCGAAGTCAACGAATGCTCGAATAGGGCATGTGCTTTTCGTCAACGTGCTTTCTCTATCGACGGTTAAGTCGGTACTTCTAGGGTTAACATAAACACAGGAAAGGGCGATACTGACGAAGGCGTCCTCACGGCTAAAAAGACGGTCGAAGGACCATTCTTGTACGAGCAGTCGTCGTGACTGGTAAAACCCAAGAATAAACCGCATATAGTTTTGCTGTTAGCGTAAACGCCTACAAAGTGTTTCCTTGTGACCGCTCATCACGCCAATCCTGATTTTCCCTTACAAATCAGAAGTGGGATTTACCGGGCGTGATCATTAGCAGGATATATTGTTTTTTTAGTTGTGAAGGATACACTTGTGTACAGTGTACCGAGACATTAAGTGCGTGGTGCTAAGTACGAACAAGCAAGTGGCATCAAGAAACAATAAATAGTGTACATAGTTGATAGGTAGTGATAAGATCTAGTGCTAATAAGTTTAGCGCGAATTAAGTGTTAAGTAATAGTTAGTAAAGACAATTTGACAATGGAACGCGCATCGTGCAGCCGTGATGGTGACGAAAGGGCGTCCAACATCATGGAGTCACGTCTCGACAGGCTAGAAAATATGGTGGAGTTTTTACGACGACCGCGTGTTCGGTCGCGTACACCGCAACGACGATGCGATTCGAGTTCGCGTTTGCGGAGTCCAAGAAGGCGCAATTCGCGTATGCGCTCGCGAAGCCCACGAGACTCGAGAACGCAGCCGCGGGTTAGTAACGAACGGGTTGAAACGGCGGATCGCGCGCAACGGGCGACGGAGAGCGTGAATGCTCGCAGCTCGATATCGCGTGCGAAATCGCCCGTTTACGTATGACCGGGGGATGAACAATTAATTCCAGTATACGACCCCTCGAAAGAGGATATCCCCATTGAAAATTGGGTGCGGCATGTGGACGATCTGGTAGCCCGATTCGCATAGAACAATCTATGCGTGATGCGGTTGATCGCATCAAGACGGCGGGGACATGCTCGTCAGTGGTACGATACGAGGATGCAAGTCGCAACCACGTGGGCGAAAACAAAGGTCTTCCTAGTCGCGCATTTTCGCCGGACGATGCCGTTTTCGCGACTACTGCGAGAAGCTGACCTGTACGAGGCGAAACCGAGACAACCATTGGGAGACTACTGTTTCCAAAAATTAAATTTAATCAGGAGACTGAACATTGGCCTCTCTGATAAGAAAGTCATTGATATGGTGATATTTGGAATCCCGGACGAGCCACTAGACAGGACGATAAGATCAGTGAAGCATACCGATCTGAATGATTTATATGCATACATGTGTACCATGGGTAACATGTCGGGTAAGGAGGAGAAGAGGAAACCGGAACCGCGGACCATGGCAGTGAAGGCCGTGGAAAACCCCAAAATGAAAGGATTGCCGTGCTACAATTGTGGAAAGATTGGGCACTTAGCACGGGAATGCCGACGACCGAAAATCGAGTGCAGCCTGTACAAGAAACTGAGGCACCGACAGGAGAACTGTCAGCAGAAAGAGGTAAATATTATAGAGAACTCCGTTATAAATATTTACCAAATTTATATTCGTGTCAACGGACATAAAGTAGAAAGTTTAGTGGATACGGGTAGCGCGTGCACCATTGTACACTCATCCGTAATTTAAGAAGCTGCGTATCGATACCAAGGAAATAGACGATACAATGTTTAGAGGATTTGCTGGTCAATCATTAGTGATCAATCAAATCGCGACGATTACGGTAAAAGTCCAGAACGTCACCACGAACGTAGATTCGTTTATTATCCCGGACAAGTACACTGCATACGACGTAATACTCGGGAAAGACTTCCTTCAACAAGATCACGTCGTCATGTTGAAACGAGGGAATCGACTTACATTTAATGATGTAAGGGATGCGAAGGGACCACAGATCACGTCAGCAATGGACATCTACGTTATTGAAGAAAATCCGACTCCAAACGTGGGAAACATCGGGGAGAAGGCGTGTAGAGTATGCGTCGCGTTGCTTGAAGAATTTCGCAATTGCATATCGACGTCAATGCGTGATCTCGGGAAAACGAACACGATCTCAATGGAAATTAAGTGCCTTACAGACGAACCGATCGTGTACCGCCCCTATCATCGACTAGCGGAATCGGAGAAAAGGATCGTCCGCGAAATTATTGCCGATTTATTAGCCAACGGGATAATTCAAGAATCGGAATCCCCATACGCAAGCCCAATTATGCTTGTAACGAAGAAAACTGGAGACGTTAGGATGTGCGTTAATTATCACAAATTAAATGCTATTACAGTAAAGATTAAGTCGCCGCTGCCACTCGTCGAGGACCAGATAGACCCCAGCTGGGAGGCTATCGATATAACATGGATCTTGATTTAGCGTCGGGATATTACCAAGTTCCGGTTGCCGAAAATTCCATCGAAAAAACGGCGTTTGTAACTCCGGATGGACACTACGAGTTTTTGAGAATACCTTTCGGTTTGAAGAATGTGCCGGTGGTCTTCTCAAAATTAATGGACGCAGTCTTGGGACCTTTGAAAAATAAAATAGCTTTCCCGTACATCGACGATGTGATTATACCGTCGAGCACCATAGAAGAAGGCATCGACCGACTTCCCCAAGTTTTGGAGGCCCTGCGGACACATGAACTGACCCTCAAGCTCGAAAAGTGTTCGTTCTTTCAAGAAACTATCGAATACCTTGGGCGGGAAATAAGTGGACAAGGAGTGAGGCCAGGTCAACGAAAAACAGATGCCGTTGGGAAAATGCCACGACCAGAAAACGTGAAGCAGGTACGCCAGTTTTTGGGATTGGCAAGCTATTTTAGGAAGTTCATTAAGAACTTCGCGACACTGGTCGAGCCGTTAACACGGTTGACCCGAAAAAATATACAATGGCAATGGAAAAAAGCTCAAGAGAATGTCTTCCAACAAGTAAAAGAGAAATTAATAAAACGACCAGTATTATGCATTTTTAATCCGAACTGACCGACCGAATTGCATACGGATGCAAGTTCGACAGGTGTTGAAGCAATATTATTGCAACAACAAGAAGATGGAAATATGACAGTAGTCGCATATTTCAGCAAGCAAACAACGACCGATCAAAGATGTTACCATTCGTACGAACTGGAAACGATGGCTGTTGTGTTTGCGTTAAAACATTTTCGAGTGTACTTAATAGGACTACAATTCAAAATTGTGACAGACTGCAATGCCTTGAGAACGACGTTTTCGAAGTACAAGAATATACATTCGAAATTCTGTACCGACCGGGAACAAGGATGGCCCATATGGATGCACTTAGCCGAAACCCTCAACCGATATCCCTCGAGGTTCTTTACGTGGATGTGACGGAGGCCGAATGGATCGTGGCCGCTCAAATGCAGGACGAACAATTGTCAAGGATTAGAACCGTCCTTGCTAACAACGACAAGCCCCCTGAAGTCAAACACTATTTTAAGGAATATGTATTGAAGAAAGGTAAAGTATACCGACACATGCCAGATAATAAAATAGCTTCGGTTGTTCCGAAGAATGCAAGGCTACAGATATGCAAATTATGCCACCTAGGTATAGAAAAAACGTTAGAAAGGATTCAACGAAATTATTGGTTTGCCAGTATGCGACGATTTGTTAATAAGTATGTGAAAGCATGTTTAAGTTGCACATACTATAAACATACTTCGGGGAAGAAGCAATGTAAATTGAATGTTATCGAAACCAATACCATTTCATACATTACATATAGATCACGTAGGACCATTTGAGACAAGTAGAAAGGGTAACAAGTATTTGTTGGTGATGGTAGATGCATTCACAAAGTTTACCATTGTAGAACCTGTAAAGAACCAGAAGACTCGACATACTGAGAAAGTGTTGCTAAATTTAATGTACTTATTTGGTGTACCGATAAGGATAATTAGCGATCGAGGGACATGCTTCACTTCAAAGAAGTTCGCAATATTATGTGCAACGTACGGCATTAAGCACGTACTCAATACAGTGGCTACACCAAGGGCGAACGGACAAGTCGAACGATATAATAAAACAATCGTTGACGCCCTAGCGACAAGTGCAGCTGGCCAAGACCCACGAGATTGGGATACGCAGGTCAAGAAAGTGCAAAGTGCCATAAACACTGTGCATAATAAAAGTATAGACACCACACCGATGAAAGCGTTAATCGGGTGTGATATAAGAACGGTAGCAGAAGGGACAATATTGAGCGCCATACGTGAAGAGATGGACCGAGTGGACTTGATAGCTCTATGAGAAGACATCAACAGACACATCTCGGAAGACCAAAGAGCGCAAAAGGAAAAGTATGACCGCGCATGAAAAGAAGCTCGCAGGTATACCATAGACGAATTAATCCTCGTACAGATAACCAGTGACCCTGCGACGGGAGGTAATAGGAATTACCGAAATATAAAGGGTCGTTCCGAATACGAACTGTGCTACCGAACGACCGATACGAAGTGGAAGATCTACGGGAAGGAGCAAAGCGACTACGAACAGTCGTTGCAGCAGACAAGATCAAATCATGGATCACGATTCAAGGGGATGATTAAAACGCCTAATGTGAGAGCGATCTTATATTCTTTTTTCTTGTATTTCTGTATCGTAGGTTTTGGTACGAATTGTCAGTTAAGTACTGACTACTGAGAATCGTTGAATACAACCTCATATGTGTTTCAGTTTGTTACAGAAAGGTCAAGATGAACCGAAGGCATAAGGCTTTCGATGCGTGACAGTGACATTGACGGTATTTTGCCCGACGACCAGGCGAAATCCCAACCAGCTAGCAACGGTCCAATACGCTGGCCAACAGGAGAGATGAAGATGTCACTCGACACGGTTCCGACGGGAGCTGACCAACGAGAAAAGGACGCGACGTGTGTCGTGACACGAAGTGTGTCAAAATTGCTGAGCATGGGTGCAGGGCACCCTAGGCAATGATCATAAAGGAATACAACGGGGTATTCCATACGGACCAACACCGAACCGGACGGACACAAAGTATGTCTCAGGCAGGGGGGTGGCGGTCTGTGGCTTTACTACAAAATATATGTTTTTAATTATAATGTTTAAATCCAATCACTTCCTGATGAAATGAGGAAAGTGTGTCGTCTCCAACACTTCGTCTCTAACAAGATTTTAAATTCGCTGAAGTATCTATACATTTTTCAAGAATGGTCATTTAACCATTCATTCCTACAAATTAGTACAAATATGTAACCTAACCTAATCTGACTATTCCTATATTTACAATCCACGACCCTTCATTAAACATAATGATACTTTTAATGTATTATTGTCTACTGAATTTCAAATTATTACATTTTATTTTCCTGAAATAATAATATACGTATATTAATATCATTCGTGGTAAGTACTATGCATACACCTGCTTCAGTAAATAGATTATTAATTCATAGATCTTCTACAATAAATTTTGAAATACATCTTGTTACACGATTATCTAAGAAGGTACAAGAGACAAAGAATAAACAATCCGAAAGAATTCGAGAAAACAACGTAACAAAATTTTCTAGAGGAAATACTATGATAAGTTCAATTCATATGTAATTGTTTTAAAACAAACGCTTCTGAAAATGAAAAATTCATGAAGAATCTTTAAAAATGTCATCCAAGAAGTTGCAAACATTATCAGTTTTCCAAAAAATGAAGACAAAGTTGTCAAAAATAAATGCAAACGTATGAATGTGATAGTGATCGAACTCACCTAAATATTTACCTATATTTTATTTCCATGTTTCTCAACTACTGAACCATTTTCAAAGCAATTGATAGGGAAACCAGTAGGTAAATCAAGTCAGGATTGAAATTGGGTAAAATCGAAGTACCATAAAATCACTGCTAAGTATAAACAACAATCAACTACACTTTCTTCAATGTTGCGTCGATATGTATGTGCAAAAATTGCTTGAGCAAGGAAATCAATCATAACTACATACAAAAAAACTGATATAGTATTGTCAAAGTAGGGAAGAGTGAAAACAAAACTAACGGCGTCATGAAATTAACAAGCTTCCTCCTCCCTTCCGCAAACATTTCTAAAAAATTTGTTTTATGCAGTCACATGTGGATAGTAATGTTTCTTTTATTTCATCAATTGAAGCTGAGCAGTAACACAAATTGCAGGTGGTCAACCTGAATTTGTGTATTTGAATCATCCAGAGAAGTTTCTGTTCTTTTGGATTTTTGATTAATATTCATACTTAAAAAACATTGAGCCAACAATTTACCAAAATGTTCTTAGATAATGCCTTTATAAGTTCCTGTATTTATTTTCAATAAGTCTTTTGTAATTTTTAGGAAAAACAAGTCAAACAGAATAGCAGACTGATTTGTTTGAAGTGCTGTTCGAGAGAAAAGTGAATTGAATGTCTACCACGTCTACACCATAAGTAATCTTTATTACGTCTATCGTAATTGTAATTTGGAGCAGATAAAAAATATCAAATCAATACACGATACCAAAGAAATGTTCATACGAAGTTGGTCATGCTTTTTATTCTTCGTTATTTAAAATGTATTTATTTTTATCGTTACTTAAAATATATTTATTTTAAAACCTGTTTCTATTCTTTTATATGAAAATTAAAATATTCTATTATGTTTTTTATATTAAAATGTTCTATCATTTTGGAAATTGTATTGAAGAAAATGTTTTCACTTCGTCTTCCGCAAAACTGTTATTACTTTCGTGCCCACTCTCAAAGACGAAAGTAACAAATGACAGTAACTGCGGAAAACTGCTATAGCTCTTTAACTAGTCATCACATGATAGACCAATAAATATACTTTCTTAAAACATATGTTTTGTTGTTATACCTTTAAAAGATAATTGGCAGCTAAGCCAAATGTAAAAAAATATTACTTTTATCCCCGCTCGTCCCTAATGTGCTATGTTAATCGCAACATTGTAACAATAACTGAAATTCCTAAAGTATGGGATGAGATCATAAAAAAATTTCACATTTCTCCTGAACTTTTCAATTTTGTCAACGTTGAACTCCAATATACGTACATATACATATCTGACAGCAACTCTTAACTGTTGTCGCGGAGTTTAGTAGACTCCATTTGATATATTTTTATTACTAGTAATTTTTTTTTATAGTATCTTGTTCTCAATTCTTGAAACAGTCTCGTTAGTTATACTGTGAACTTCAATAAAAACGCAACGTGCATAAAAATAGTGAAAGAGCAAAAGAGAACTGCAGAAGAAAAAAATTGATAATGTTACATGAAAAAGGTTATACATAACACAACGGCAAATTACATGAAATATAATACAAATATTTCAAAAATAACAATACAAAATATTATAAAAAAGTAGAAAAAAGGAGAATTTAGTGTATAATAAACATTGCAGTGGATGTCTAAAAATATGGACTAATAGAAAAGCGGTTAAAATTTCGTCAACTTCACTTACATTTTTTATAACTTTTCCATAACATCTGTCATAAATATTTGTATTTTCATGATACTTTGGGACATTCAGAAGAATCTCTTACTACAATTTAAGGTGAACAAAGAATTTCATTTTTTTATGATTTTCTTTTTATGAAACTTTTATTGAATGGTCTGTACATAAATTTACATTATAAAAATATACTATAAACACAGTTTTCTATACAACTACTTTTGGAGTAGATACTATTCATTAATATGTAAATTTTATATATGATTTACATGCTCTAATAATAATCAAAAAGTTCATAACGGCATTGATTACAATTTTTATGAAGTATCCCTGTACGTAAGTATCAGATAGTCCTAATAATAAAGTTAATCATTTAGAAAACATGAACAAAGATTGTGAGAATATTTGGAAATATTCAGAATGCATAAATACAAATATACATGAATATAAAGACTGAAACAAATGAAAAAATTTGTGCAATGAACTTGGGGTAAAAACTTCATGGCGGAAAGACAATATGTACTTCGAAAAAGAAGAGGGTACCCAAAATAAAATATCTACATACACTCTCATCTGACGAAGGTCTAGACTAATGTCGACAACATAAACAATATAAGAGAAAAAAGAACTAAAGAGATAGTGAAAGAAATAACAGAAATCATATCAAAGCACGGTTCCAAATAAAAATTAAATATAACATCTTTGAATTCAATAAAGAAGCATATTGTTAGAATATGGCTTTCCATGCGAACGCGCCTTTAAACCGAGCGAATGAATCTGCGCGTATGTTGAGAGCCAGAAGCAAGTCGTGCTACAGAGAGAACCACGTGCTAAGCGTGAGAGTATTATTATAACTAGATAATAGGAATATTAAGTAATAAACTACATATATATATTAATAATAGATGCATTATACATTTAATCCACGCTCCTCATCAACACATATTAAAATCGAAAAAATTGTTTTTGTAATTTTATTATATTTTGTGATACATTTCATATGTATATTTCTATTTAAAATAAATGTCCCAATACCTAACCGCTTAAGATATTAAATATCCCAGTAAGTAAACAACCTAAAACTGTATGTCCCGATACTTTAATTATAAAGTTCCAGAAACTGAGGATACTATTTTATAACACTAATTTTTATTTTTAATTAGGTTAAATAACACATTAGAATTTAAGCCTAAAATTCGATAAAAGTAACATTAGTGTTTAGGTATTAGGACATGATCAATTACTGGAACATTTACCTTAGTGTTATATAATTTTTAACTAATTTTTAAGAAAAATAATTAAAATTTTCAATGTTAACTTCTTCAATCACAGCTACCCATTATTTAAACAAATACTAATACCGTTTAGTTATGTACTAATTTATTTCAAAAATTTTAATGCATGAATATTTTATTTTTGTAAGAAAAAGGACTGTTAAAAAAAAGCTATTTCTAGGGAATGCGTATTTTAATGAATACATTAACCGGAGTCACATACCTAGTTATGAACAGGCACATTAATTGGGGACACACAGTTGTAAACAAGCACATCAACTGTAAGCACATTAAGGTGTTCAAAGCATTTCTAAAGGCACACTAATTAGGACAAAATTTTTTTTCTTTATTTTTATTAAGATATTATGAAACATTAATCTATTTAACCTAAAAACAATTTCATAAGAACAAAAAAAGTTAATAAGTCAATATCAATTCGAAACAGACGAATTACTCATAAGTAAATGATTTACTCACAAGGAAATTAACTTAGTAGCACACTACAGAGACTAGTATCCTATATAAATGCTAAATGACAATTGTATCGTGCACATCGTTGTCACCCGAATTATCCTAAACTGATCATGATGGATGACTGTATGGCTGTTCTATGCAACCTATCGTACGATCTGTTTCACAAATAATAAATTACAACATGTGCACATGAGCAACAATTAACTCGAATAAATTTCAGCACTAACTTGTATTATTCGTTTCTAATCAATTATTGAATTCGGAAAGTACATGTATCAACTTCATGTAAGAATAAATACTCTTTTTAAAAAGTAACTTCTTCAGTAATATTTTTTCCTGTTCTCTAATATCTGCTAATAATATCGGTATAAAGATTATTATTGTCATTTAGTTAAAGGTTACTGGCGTTACACCCTATCTCGTACACCATTATCTAGAATACGATTCAAGAATAAACATGGATGGACATACATATAGAGGGTGTGTTAGTCAACAGGTGAAAGAAAAATTAAGAGGTAATCGTAGATTCTACATATTATATTAAAATAAAACAAAAACTAAGGATGACGAAATTGCGATTAAATCTATGTTTATTACTTATGAGTACTTTGCGGATTTTTATATATTTACAGGAATTTTAAATGTGTAAAAAATGACAGAATTCATATAAATATTCAAAAATATAGAAAATATAATAAACAGATAAATTTTTATTTAGATTCAATTTCCTTAACTGTATTTATGAAAATATAATTATAAGCATTTAAAGAAAGCACTAGCTCTCATATTCACTGATGCAAAAAGCCCTTCTATTCACACAGTTGCAATGAAATTTTGCGGTACTCGATGCGGACAATGGCTATTGACAATCACTGCTCCGCATGGCTTAATATCATAATTAATATTAAGGTGATTTGCCAATTTTTAAGCAGATTTTACAATACCCGTTTTTTAAACGCTTATAAATAAAGTAGAACGCTCATTTGAACTGGTTGGGGGAAAAGACTGTTCGAATAACTGGATGGTTCGAATAACAGGAGTACAAAACATAATATTAATAATAATGTAGACATGACCAGTTTTGGTAGCAAAACACTTGGACATAATCAAATGTATTAGCAACCTATATCTAATTGCGAAATAGATCCAGAAAATAAGTAATAGTAAGATTAATTACTGAAGTTAAATTTTCATTCATTTATTTAAGTTGAAGCATAAAAATTATTGAAACAGTTATACAAAATGAAAAATTCAAAGTATAATACAAAAAAATATATACCTATATATTGTTTTTAACACTTAAGAAAAGTTTAAACTGAAGTTTAAAAAACTGTTAAACGATTAAATCTTCCAGCTGATTGTTATCATACAGGCTTCAAAATCATAAAGCAAATGTATAGTTTGGTTATTAATTACATATTTCTAACATAGCAAATCATTTATATTTTACCAGTCATTATCATAATATTTTTTCAAAAGCTTTTCAACATCAAATAAATTTTTATTCTTAATTTTATGCTGTGATGTACCACTTTAGTTGATTTGCATAAATGCAACGCTTTTCTCTCTTTTGCAGACTCCTGTATTTATCACGGATTAATATACCCTCAAACTTGGAATATTGAGCTCATATAAATATAAATATTCAGCTCATTCTACCAATGTTACAAATGGCAATTCTGTTATTTTCATTGGCAGTCCTGCAGGGCAAGGCAAGCTTAGATATGAGATAGCCATGGTGACTTTTGGGATTAAACCGACCGTGGGCATGCTTCTGATAAATAAGCAGTTTCTGATAATAATTTCAATTTTCTATCTATATTTTCAAAAGATTTAAATCAGTCTTCAGAATGGTTTGAGATATAATTAAATAAGAAAGGCCAACAAAACAGATTGCAATAAATATTTCAATATTTTTTAAAAAATGGACACCCATCTTGGAAATTACAGTCCTCAAACAATAAAGCAGCTAATGAAATTTCATTTCATTTCATTTCATAAATATATATTAATAAAGAGACTCCAAAATACTGCAAATAAAGAAAAGTTACTTTAAGTAGGATATCTCCCAACAATTCTATGAAATATTTTCCCTTAAACAGTGGATTATTACACTGGCAAATAAGTGACAGTCGAGCACCCATTAACGAGAACAAAGCGTATTTCATTTTCCTACCATCTAAAACTTTTTCAAAGCTTAGTAATGCAGATGAATGTTTTAACGAAGATAAGTTAACAAGTATATCTGTTGTATAATATATCATTTAATAATTATAAAATTATTTAAATAATTATATTATAGAATATATAAAATATTCATCGTATAATATATCAGTATATTTGTCCTTAGATGTTTAAAAACAATATACCGTTAAGTTAATTTTTTTAGTAACTTAATTATTGCTTTTTTGTCAAAATATGAGTGCATACAATATGAAATGCATCTTGTGTGCGCAATATGATACATGATGACGACAATGATAATGATACACAATGTTTATTTTGCAGTGAAAAATATAAGAATAACAATAATAAAATAATATGGACACAATATGTTTGGTATTTTCGATGAGAAGGCGTATTGTTGATATATCCACCATGTAAATGACACAAAAATATTAAAAAATAAAGGATATTTGTTTATATGTACCTTTTAATTAAATAAAATATTTTTTATATGTAAAAAAGCATAGAATTTTTTCATTTTTTTTTTTAAATTATTCATTTTTACTTTTTTTACTATAATTTGAAATCATTTGAATTTTTTCACACTTAGTTATTTAAATATGATTCTGTATCTGTTTCTTTATCTTTTTGTGTTTGTTTCCTTAGAAAAAAAACAACTGCTCTGTTTTTGGCAAATGTTTAAAATCAGGTGTTCCATATTGCACACACTTACCCTATATTTAATAAATGAAAATTAGCAAAATTTTAAAGTATGCTACCTTTTTGTCGCGGAGCATACGTATAGTTGTTATAATGATTAGTACTCTTTAGATACCTTTTATAATACTTTAGAAGAGTCATTAAACTTCGACCATATATTTGACAAACAACACCATTGTGATATAACAGTGCATAAACTTTGGCTCATATGGTCCAAGTTGTAATTGGAATATAAAAGAATGTGTTAAAAAAAGCTGAAACATCTGGTGTTGATACACCACAGAAAGTCATTATGTAGCTAAATGAACTTCTGTTACATTCATTAAGGACGTTATATTGTCATAATTAGTCCATACGTGTTGTATTGATCAGGTAACTTAAAAAAAATACGACAATTCAAAGTAAGATGGAAGTAGTAAAAGCGTTGAAAAACAATCGTAAAGGTAATTTTACAACATACAGTAACTGCGGAAAATTGCGATAGGCCTTTGACTACTTATCACATGAGGCTATAACATGAGTCAAATGATAGACCAATAAATATACCTTTTTAAGGCATACTTCAAAAGGTAAATTGGCAGCTACGCCAAATGTAAAAAATGTTACTTTTATCTCTAATTTTTCCTATTATTCTTTCTGCCTTACATGCATAGTTCCAAATTGGCGATAACAAGATACAATATCATTCAAGTATCACTTGTAGATAAAACGAGCTCCGCCCAGTTGGTCTTTCTTTGCTGTACACGTAAAACAGTTGATAAGAGGGGACTAAAATGGCATAAGAGACTTCACCTATGGACAGCACAATATTGTCTGATCAAAAAGGGTCGCGAATCGAACTATCCGTGAACGTTTATTTGAAGTTGGTAACTAAATTTTTCACGCTTGACTGGATTTTATGGTGAAGCCATGCGAAGAGGAAAAAGCAGCGAAAGTGAGCAAAGCAGGTTGCTAGTGAGCGGCGCATCAAAGCCTTAAGATCGATATCCGCAGGCAGACCGTACGAGGTGTTACGCACTGATTTCAATAAAACTTCGCAGAAAAATAGAAAATTAAAAATTCTCTTTGATTTGGCCCATATCCACCTGTAAACTTAGGCACTTAATAGTTTATTGAATATTTAATAATAATTGTTGCGTTCTACTATTCATGTATTAATCTACATATTTCTACAATTTCACCGTTACATTATAGCCTAATCATATTATGTAACTAGTAATACAAACGAAAATGCGATAATTCTATAGTAAAACACTAAACTCAAAATGTAGATTAAAAATTTGTCAACAAGCTATTTCCGCCCTTGATCAAGTCTTAGCTTAACGGATTTCATTATAGATTATTTTTACTTGTGTTTATAAACAATATTAATGGTTGGAAATAGGTACTACCCTGGCAGAAAGTTTTCTATCAAACGCAACAATACGAAGTTCTTCAAATATATATTATAGTTTTTGAAATGCAAAATGATATATATGTAGTATGAATATAAAACGCGTGAAAATATTAGATAAATTTGATACGGTAGCATTTACATTTCAAAAACTGCAATATTTTTAAATAACTTCGTATTGTTGTATTTGATCAAACACTTTCCGCCAGAAGTAGCATTAAATAGATCGTATAACAAAAGTCATAAAATAAAAATTACTGGAAATAATGTTCATGCTGCTACGTACATAATTGTGCTCTTTTTAATGAATTTCGACTGCAATATTTTAAGGTGTTATTTTCAAGCTTCAATTATTCAAATATAATAATTTTTTGTTTTTAGTTATTGAATATTCGGTATTTGAATCGTTCTAAACAATAGATTTCGCATGATGCAAAAAATAAACATGCAGTGGTGATGAGCTCGAAAATCATAGTAGCCAAGATAATCGTCCACCACGACAGATCCAATACTAATACTTTGTTGGTATACCAAACCGTAAACTAATACTTGAAATTAAAACACGTCGCCATTCAACGTATGAGATGTTCATTTTAAAAACGTGTTTTAAAATGACAGTAAGTACAAGTTAGAGTAGAGGAAACCAGGGTCAAAAATAACAATCTTATATAGGAAACTGTAAGAGAAACTATAGCAAATACAGAATATAGTTGCAAGTATGGAATCATCTAATTCAAGCTACGAGTACACAATCTGAGTCGTAGTAAACAAATAACACATAGGTAGTTGTCATTCGATCGTTGCAGAAAAAAGATCGGTTCTAATCATGTGTAACTGAATAATAATATCTCTTGATAATGAGTCATAGCAATTTCGTTATCTGACAATTAATATCAAAATTATCAATCAAAATTGGGAATCAAAATTACAAACGACCGTTGCCCCATTGTATCTACATTATATATTTCAATTGTAATTTTGCATCATACAGAGTGCATCAAAACAATCCCCACACTTTGATCCGGCATTGTTTGGGTTCTAGTAATGTCTGGGAGGTCATATTGAGCTGCTTCAATACCATGTGTCTTAACATTTTAGTACGCATTCATGATTTGGACGGATATACAGATAAGTGAAATGATTCTTACTGCACTGACACTCTCTCATTCCTTCTTATTCAATGGTTCCGTGTAAGAGAGAGAGGGGGGGGAAGAGAGAGAGAGAGCATTTGTTGTTAAGCTGTTTCTTTAAACGTATCTGTGATTGCAACACACAGTTCTTTCACCTGATCTTGCCCATTGATTTTTTTCTGTAACCGCCAGCCAAGAAATATTCAGGAAGTAAAGCTTGCTATACGCCAAAAAATTACACCAATATCGTCAGTAATGGCCACCCGAATGATGAAAAACTTCCCAAATCGACCATTTGATATCATTAAGCTGAGATAATCTTCAAAACCAAATATGAACTCAATGATATTCTATGTATTTTCACATTATGAACAATTTTTTACGTATATATAATATCTAAAATTTGCGATAATGATTATGGTAGATTTTGAATTATTTAATACTATACTCAATAAATAGCTGTACTCGAAAGCAGTTAGTGAGGCATCACTCGTTCAAATATCACATTTCTACTGTGATGACAATAATCTTTTTACATCTTCATAGATCAATGAATTAACGTCAATGAATTGGCCTGAGAAACACTGTCGAGTGTCCAAAATTGATAGGAAGGTGTATGGGAATATTCGATCAAAAACCAAATTACTTCCCAATATAGTGTTATGAGTCTTTGAATTTAAAGTTTGAATTTAAAGTTTTATGTGCTTTAGTCATTTAGTTACATAAAACTTATAAATAAGACAAATTTGTGAATATAGTGGTACAATTTATGACCTCAATGGTACAGATTTTGAGTTCAAATTTTTATACTACGAGTACAATTATTTTTTTTTGTTTTCATTTTTAAGGGAGTTTTATAATTTCAAGATACTTAAGAAATAAATTAACTTCATTTAACATTGAGGTATTTTTTATACAATTATATTATGCACCTAGTGCACCACGCATTCGCCAATGCATGAAGCTGACGCTCTCGTAAAGTGCTAGCAGCCTAACAAGTACTCTTCAAAAGCCAACGCGGCTATCTTCGACTATAACCATTAGAACAGACGTGAAATTTTATTGCTTACTGGATTTTCACAAAAACGACACCAATTATTCCTTACGTTCACCCGATAAAAATAATACCGTTCCATACGTTTTACACAAAAAAAACAACTTTCTATTGTATTCTAACAAAGTAGACATAATTATTAGTACATATTCAGTATTATTTTTATTACTAATACATTTTTTTGTAACTTATTTCTTCGATTTGACCAATTCAGATTATTTATCGAATATGATGTATGTTATGTATGTTATGTTATGCAAGAAAATATCACTTTTTGACAATCCTTCAATGGTTCAATATGTTTAGATGATGTTCACTCCCTGGAGAGGTCTAATGATTTTATTCGTTTAGTTCAACTTATATTGTAAGATATTTGATCTGGATTGTGTAACGTCGTTTAAAATTTGTTGTTTATTAGTTTCGAGGTGCTCGTGCGTTTAATATTGTTAAGTGATTGGATGACAAAAAATCATCATTCTTACTTTTTATCACATGACCATAAGAGTGAAGAAACAATAGAAAAAGTAAGAAAGAGAATGACAAAGTAGATGTGAAAAGGAGTACCTTTCGTGTATATACAGGGTGTAACAAAAATGTCGCAGTTCCTTAAAAGGGGTGATTCAGGGGGTGATTTGAAACAACTTTTTCCTTAGCGAAAATGTAAGATGAGGCTTCGTTAACGAGTTATTAATGAAAAACACCGGCCAATGAGAGCACGAGTTTGCCGTCTGAGCGACTGCGGTAGCGTTGGGTACGCGCTGGGCGCTACGGTTGTACTCCGAACAAGAAAGTCGACATGCGTCGAAGGAAATAGCATTAGTGTGAAAATATTTGCATAACGTATAAACGAAAAAGCAATGCAACAAAAGAAATGAACGGAGAATTGGAGAATTAACGTTGAAGATAGAAACGTTGAAAGTAGTCTGCGTTAGATTTAAAAAATAATAATCATTAATGAATTAAATGCAATTCATCTGTAGTTTGTAAATCTGTGTCACTGGGTCACTGTACCGATACTGGTCATCGACCTCTGGAATGGTTTATGGCAGGGTAGAATTTTTCCAAAGAAGCTCCTTGTACCCCCCACGTAGTTTAAGCACCTCAGACCTTCTTTGTTCGGACACTCCGAGATCATGTCTCCTTCGAAACCAAAGCAATAAAGCCATAAATTACCTAAACGCGTGCCCTAGCATAAACCATTTCGACGGTCGATGACCAGGATCGGTACAGTGACCCAGTGACACAGGTTTACAAACTACAGGTGAAGTTTGTTCTCTTCTTCCTTTATTTTTCGTTGTATTACTTTTTCGTTTATACGTTATGCGAATAAGAGATTTACATATTCGTATTTTTACGTTGCACGTAGTTTTCCTCGATTTTAAGTAATTATTCACTTCAAGTGATAAACAAAAAAAGGACTCGGTGTTATTTATTATGCCGCTTTCAGTTTTCATACTAATGCTATTTTCTTCGATGTATGACGACTTTCTTGTTCGGAGTACAACTGTAGCATCTAGCGCGCGTACCCAACGCTACCGCGGTCGCTCGGGCGGCAAACTCGCTCTCTCATTGGCCGGTGTTTTTCGTTAATAACTCGTTAACGAAGCCTCATCTTACATTTTCGCTAAGGAAAAAGTTGTTTCAAATCACCCCCTAAATCACCCCTTTTAAGGAACTGCGACATTTTTGTTACACCCTGTATATAAATGATAAGGGTATACGAGTTCCCAAAATTTCGAACTCAGCTGGGATGGGTTAAAATTGGCCAGGCTCGGACAGGCTTCCGAAAGAATCATGCGACATATGGATCTATCGGTGTTCTGAAAACATCATGCAACGTACTGGCTATTGAGACTCCCCCTTCTACTGAAACTCCGAAACTATCGGACCACATATAAATATATCAAAATCTAAATAATCAAACACACAAAGGTTATTGCACAGTATATGAACAACATCAAGCCAACATCACGTCTTCACATTATTATATCGTCAATTTACTGCAACAATGACATAACTCAAAAATTATGATTTTTCAGGAAAATTTGATATCGTTATTTAATACAAGAACCGTTATTCCTATAATAGTAACTCAAAAATAACAAATTTTTTAGCTACATCATTGCTGCAGCAGATGAACGACATACAGGGTGTTTCTGAACAGCACGACATAACTTTAAGAGGTGATCCTAGATACCAAAATAAGACGAAAATTAAGAATAATAGTTTCGAGTTTATCATTTCGTTTGTTAGTTATAAATGTCTGAATATCTGGAGGAAATCGCCAAATATCGGCGGCACGGGACTTCAAGCAGTGGTTGTCCGCAAGGCAGTGTAGATGTATGTACAAGCTGTTTTTTAGTGATTTCCACCAGATTTTAGACACTTATGACTAACAAACGAAGCCTCAAACGTGAAATCATTCTCGATTTTCGTTTCATTTTGGTGTTTAGAATCACCCCTTAAAGTTATGCCATGTATAAATGAAATGTATCTAAAAAACACAATACATGTCCATGCTATGTGCATGCTAAGAAAGTTTTCGCAACTATATTATGTGAAAACAAAAAAAAAATCTAATTTGCGCATGGACATCTGAATGCAGTTCCTGAAGAAGTTTTCCTATAACAAAGACACGGGTATTTGACGCGGTATAAAAACTTATTATAGACAGTAAGAAAAAAGATCCATTAGAGTTGGAATACCAGAAAGACACTGGTACGAATCTTTTAAACAGATATATCTCAATCTATCAGAAATATTGTCTCAGGACTTGTCAATGATTTGAAAACGTACAAAAATATTTAGAAATATTTAGAAAATTGCTTTCTTCTTTTATCTAAAATCAAGTCAAATAATAGTGGAATAAAGCCTAAAAAGTAGTCTACAAAGTAGCAAATGGAAATAGAAAACAAAATTTAACAATATGGTTTATGATAATGGGATATTGTACTGTAACTCCTTCGAAGGCTGTCCAATATGAAAGGATGCCATATGCTGTTAACAAATCTATACTTAAGGGTTTGTTTGGTATCAAGAAAATGATGGACGACATCAAAGAAATTTTATGAATATATTACGAATTATTTTTATCCATGGTTAAAGAATAAAAGTATGGAATTCCCTGAAATTTTGCATGGTCATTCATCTCGTATCACCTACCTATTATGCTAATTCTGTGAAACGCATAAAATTGAATTGCACTATTTCCAAATTCCACTCACATCATTCAACCATTAAATATAGCTATGCTTCCACATATATTTCCATTCAATGAAATTTGCTTATAAGATCATTCTTGAAAACCGGAGACTTGATAAAATATTGTACAAGCAGAATTAAAAGCAGCAGGATTATTACTTTTTAATTCTGACTCATTGTCAGTCAATTATAACATTCTCAATAAAATGAAACAAAAAAGCTAAAAGATGATAATGGTACATTATTACAATAGTAATAATATTATTAATGTTGGGATACGGGATTTTTAAAAATAGCAAGTTTCTTTTTGTTTAAAGTTCTGAATAACACTTTATTAAATAATAAAAGTATATACTTTCTGTTTAACCTCTCTATCACGATTAACTGATACGACGTGTTGTTAACGGTAAGCGAAGCGGTTCGCCCAGGTCCCTACTTCTGGTCAGGCGAAACATAAACATTTCTTTCATTCATTCTTAGAACCATGGCAATACAAGTCATCTACATATGCACATTGGGTATAAAAATACATATACGTATATTTTTTGCATTAAACAAAAACTTCTTTTTCAACAATTAATTTATTATTATTAATAATAAAATTAATAATGTACAATATTACGCAGTGAAGATTTTACTTGAAATAAAAATATGTTAGCGTCAACGTATTTTTAAGAGAGTTTGAGACGGATGGCCGAACGACGATGGGCCTTTATGTAATTTATGATAGGGTCTTAGTTTACGTGTGGCTGATTGAGGGTGCATGAGACTAAACAGTCCCGTTGGCGACCGATGGCTGATGGCTACGTTGGGCCTCTCAGATATCGGGTGTTGTGAGACTGTTTGGAAGAAGAGGTCCAAGCGGTCCGACACTGTATTGCTAAAGAATGGGAATATTGTTCCTAAAGGATCTGGCCACGCAGTCAGTGGGCTTACCTTTTGGTAAGAGGACTGTGACGAACCCCACGGCACTTACCCCAGAATCTTGTGCAAGGAACGAGCTTTCGGGTATATTTCTAACAGATAATCACGATTTATTAAAAAATTTTGGAAATGCATTGTGTATTAATATACTACAAGATTTTAAAAATGTAGAAAGCAGTGATAACCGGCAAGTTAATGAAGAACAAAATGATGGCCTTTTCCAAATCCGGACGATGTTAAAAAGAGCACGAAGTATTTTTAATTAATGAAAACATAACATTATAAACATGTGATACAGTTATTTTATAATTTTTTTAAACACCTTTCTTGGCACATTATAATTAATGATATTTTTATCTTGCAGAATTTTACGGATACAACTGCGCAAAGCAGGTCGGCTCGCAGACAGACCATTCCAAACGGATGACTTTTCAACCAACCACAGAAAAATTAAAAAAATAGTGACCATACTCATTAAATTAACTTAAAAGGAGACGTTAGGTAAAGTAAAAAATTACGTAAAAAGTTTTATAAATACTGAATTATTAAACAATTGTAGTCAAAACTATCTTAGTAAAATAAAATCGTTACGTTTACTTTGTATATAATGGAACATCGCTAAATGTACAACACAACATGTAAATCTCCCCAATATTTCTCAAAATACTGCAGATTTACTGGGACTAACGGTAACCTATGTACATGTTTATTAAGAGTAAGGATAAATGAATATCGATAAAGTATTCATGCAGTGTAGAGATGATGAAATTCTCCACCGGTAGCCACAGGTTCTACCACCAGTTAGTCAGCACTCCTCTCACTATCACTCAGGATCGGCCGTTTCTCCCATCCAAGTTGACCGCAGTTGCTATGTTTCACTTATTCTCTCATGTGTCTATTCGTTTCTTTGGTCGAGAGTATCATTCCTCAAAGACAAATAGTAAAGGCAAGTACAGCGAAATGCTTCTCCTGTCTCTATGTCTTCTTTTGACTATAGTAATATGGACTGCTAGCGCTAACTTTGCGTTAGCTGTCAAGATCTCAGAACACAGACCAAGTTTCCGTAGCGAGAACTATACAGCGTGTTCCTGAACAGTATGAGATAAATTTAAGAGGTGATTCTAAAGACCAAAATAAGACGAAAATCAAGAATAACGATTTCGAGTTTGAGGCTTCATTTGTTACTTATAAGTATTTAAAAATCTGGTGGAAAGCACCAGAAATGATCTCGCGCGGAGGCCTCAGTGGTTGTCCGAACAGCACTGTCGCAGTGACGTAAAGGTCGCTTCCCATTGCTGTAAATTCGGGCCGCGAGCGCGTTCGCCGTCCACTTGAACTGTCAACTCTACGAGCAGGAGGGTTCGAAGTACCCAGCGAGCCTGCACCGTGATCTGCTTAATCACCAAACGAGCCCGACAGACCCAAAGCGACCATGCACCTATGCTCGCCTAATGGTAACGTCTTTTCGAACAAAATTAGCCGTGCACGCACAATTTATGACCGAACGAGCCGGTTACAGCAATGGGAAGCGACCTTAAGGGAGGGGTGTGATCACTCACCGTCGAACAACTGATCGGCGCTTTTACGATACTCAATAGAGCTACAGGATGTAAAATTAAGTTAAAATTGATGTATATCATTGAATAACAATAATCTTGTCTATTCGTCGCAATCTGTAGGCCAACTCAAAACACTCATTATAAGATAGAAAGGGTTAATATGTCCACCTTCGTGTTAACTGTTCCCTTTACACATCCACACATCACGATTCTCTCATCCACGAATATTGAAAAACCATACCAGGGTATTATTGAATAACACTAAACCTGCCTACTCTTTACAATCTAGGTGGCAAATTAAAAGACACCCAAAGAAATTTCAGAGTAGAAAGGGTGAACGTGTCCACCCTCCGATTAATCTTCTGGTCTAAATCCACACACAAAAAAAAATTTGGAAGAATACTGCAAACACAACGGGAATATTTGTAGGAAAACTCGACATGTGTCACAAATGTTCGCGGCTTCTTGAAAAACTCGTCGAGTTCATGTTTCTATAATCAAAAGAGGAAACATTTCTACGCCTGAATAAAACAAAAAAGTAGACAAAGCTCGTGAGTTGTCAGTTTGTCGTTCCTACAGCAGTAAATATTCATGATAAAAGTAAGTACTACCCTGTGGTTCCTTACTAACAATATAATAGCACTAACTACTAGCGGTTGAACATTACGTGCTGTACATACATACATACCCAATATTCGCAACAATATTACTTTGTACGTACGGCCAACTCACTCAAACCATTCTAGCCACATCGACTTTCCCTCCCTCTTTCCCTTGGCTTACTGTTAAAATATTCCTCGAGGCCGTTTTTTTTTCATTAACTGATGTGAATTTTTTATTGCAAAGAAAATTTTGTAGAGAAAGGAACAAATAATAACCCGATGGTGCAAGGTCTGGAGAGTATGGAGGGTGTGGTAAAACATCCCAATCAAGCTCTAAAAATTTCATTCGAACGGGTAAAGAAATGTGTGGCCTCACATTATCGAGGTGGAACACGACGCCACATCTATTCACTAATTCTGGAATCTATCATCACCAATTCTGGAAGCTATCATTGTTTTGCAATGATTTAAATTTTTCGAGATGAATGCAATATTTCTCACTGTTAATCGTTTGCCTTTGCGGAAGTAACTCGTATTAAAGAACCACCCTTCTAGGCCCACTAAATTGACAGCAATATTTTCTTCGGTTGAAGTCCAGATCTTGCTACCGTTAAAGGACTCTTATTTCGAGAGACCAAGATCGTTTACGTGCAGTGTGGTCATAGAGGATCCAACTTTCATCCCCAGTAACCAGCCTCTTTAAAAACGGCTCTCTTTTGTCACGTTGAATGAATAAATCGCATGTCGAGATTCGATTGCTTTCCGTCAGTTCATGGAGAACCCACAAATTTGTAGCGATTAACGTATCCAAGCTTTGTCGAATGTTCGTGAACCGTTGTTCACGGTATGTTTGAAGCATTTGTTATCTCACGAACACTAGATCTTGGGTTTTCATCAAGGTAGGTGAATGGACGGCCACTGCAATCTTCATCTTTAAGATTAAAATTTCCGGCTCTAAACCTTCTAAACCACTTATGAACTGTTTGAACAGTTATAGACTGTTCCCCATAAACGTCACAAATCTCCTTTGCAGTGTTTTCAGAGGTACTGCTTTTTTGAAAGCAGTGAAACATATCATAACGCAAATGCATCTATTGGGTTTCCATCTTTCACAACGCGAAAAACACTCAATACACTTTCTACTAACGCTGAGAATTGTTCTCTTCTACTGCCAGAGGATGACTAGTAACCAGTAATTGACGGTAGAGTGATCTGATTGTTTGTTTACTTAAGCACAGCAAGATAAAGCCTCGAGCGACGAACGCAAAAAGAACTTTCCGGACAACCTAACATTTGAACGCAGAAATGACACCGAGAAATACAGATGTTGCGAATTGGTGAAAATGCTACAATATACAATTCTGCAAATTTTGGAAAGGAAAGGAACAAGAAATTTTCTCACCTCTTCCGTTACTCAAATTTCAAGTAAGTAGTTATTTTCTAATTCCAAACATAGCATTGCAATCACGCGATCAAAATTACAAGCAGACAATGTAGAAGAAATTTTGTTTTTGAATTATAATATAAAATAAAATACTTTTATATATTAGAAGAGACGATAGGTCTGGGTTAGGTAATATGAGATAAGATTAAAGTAGATACACTAAGGTTTTGATCTACATGTACACAATAGTGATATATTCTACAATGATGGAAAGTATTATGAAGATTATGACACCTTTTCACAACAGTTGTTATCGTTCATTATATTACTCTTTCGGTTAGTGGACGTTTTTAATTTGAGAATCAGTATGAAATTTTTGTTTGTGCATGTTGAACGGAATTTATTTTCTGACTTTTCAAAGAAACAAAGGAACTAACTTATTCTACAATAATTGCAGTTCCATAATACATAGGTACATGTCAGTAAGGATTTAAGCCATACTGTTTTCTGAAGTGTGAAACAGTAATGTTTTAGTATACTTATTAATATTAAGAAAATAGTAATAAATACTGAAAGTATGATAGTATTATAAGACGCAGTTTACAGTCTAAGGATAATCTGTAGATTCACTGCTTCTTTCGCTACTTGTGAACTAATGTTAATAGCAGATCTGAAAAGTGAAATTTTTTTATATATGATTGCAATGTACAATTGAGACGAATTATATGATCTGGGATTAGTAACAGCGGAAAGAAGAATCAAATTGATCACCAGACTGAATAAATTTGATTCCTCGAGCGATTCGAACACTTTCTCGCGGCCGTGCGAACAAAGCATTGAGAATCCACAACGAGCGAACAAATGGGAAGCTAAGCTGTGCCATCGAGAGAAGATGATGGAGCAAAAGTTAAACCTGGTACAAAGAGAATTAGAACTGCTGAAAAATATACAAGGATAACGTGGACTAAAGGAAACGAGTGTACGAAAAGTTAATGTGATCATGGTAGTATAGCTCAGTATAGAGTTGAGCATGAATACAAATAAGACAAGCCAAAGCATTCGGTTCGGTCTTGGCTTATCTCATTCATGTTGGTTAATGTCAGCACTTTCAGCGGTGTTATCTATACTGAAATTTGACAATGATGAGTTGCAACTGATCTAAATCAAACGGGCTGTCAAGGAAACAGGAAAGAAAAGAAGACCAGTACCAAAAAGGAGCTCGAAGTAGACAGACATGTTGTGATTAAAAAATTTGAAAATTGTTGTATTTAGATTTCTAAAGTAAATGAAACTATAGGTTCCACTAAAGTTTAGTTCGTTACAGTTTTCATTTAGCTATAGTTTTTTGTTAAAACGTTCCTGCTTTCGTTATTTCTATCAAGTCCTTTAGTTTCTCTCAATTCTTCTATCACGTTCGTGCACTAGTCTGCACCTAACTATAGAGCCCTTGTACAAATATGTATGAGATAAAACGAAGCAACATTGGTTCAGTCGTTTGTAGCCGTTCGAAATTTGGTACACTTCAGGGATTATTTCTTTTAATTAGGTGTTAAATATCGCTTCAACTACTTAAGTTATTAGCAACTTTACCTCGATTTTATTTTCTCAATTTCAATTTTAATTCTTATTACTGTTCGCTGTTTGCAATTTAGGTTTGAGTGAATTTTATGTTTGATATTGCCAATATCAGTCGTTTTGATATTCTGAAAATATATTACCCCTTGCAAAAAAGCGTAGGTAAGATGACAACTTTTCTTCAGGTGAGATGTACTGACAGCTCTTGGATCGATCCAAGGCCGTACGGGATCACGCGGCGAACAACGCGCAACAGTTTGCTACACCTTGGATCAACGTTCATTCTTGTATGCTCAGTCAGTCTTCGCTTATTTCATTCGTTCAATCTGCACCCAGCCTAGAGTAATCACACCTGGTGTAGAAGATAGCACGAACGAATGATCAATAAAATAGTTGGCCCAGTACTCGGTTAGTATCCAATAGTCTATCACTTCAGTAAATACTAACATTTTAAAATATTTATTTTGATATTAAAGAAGCTTGTATGATATTATAAAAATGTTTAAACTTATTATATAATTAATTTGAAAAATTAAATTACCAGCTCACTTCAAAATAATCTTATTAATTTATATTCTTATTTTGTTTTTTCATTTATTTATGTTTGAAAGTTGATTTGCTAATAATTTTCCTTAAATATTCGTTGCTGAATTTACTCATTTTTTATTACAAAAAAACTATTGTAACTACTTTAGTAACATTTTCTTTAAATTTAATTTGATTAATTAATTTTCTTTTGTATTCACTTAACCCCGCTTAACCTTTTCTTCCGCTACCCACGTGCTGATCAACAACTAAATCTTCTACTCTATCGACAACTGCTCCCAGTCGCAAAATGCTGACCCCATCTAGTGTAAACCTTGAATTTTTTATTAAAAAATAATTTTAAAGTGGATGTACCTACCAAATTCTTTTTTTGGTATCGTTAATTTCAAACAGTACGCAAATTGGGTGTCAAAAATAACTGCTTTCTTTCTTTCTTTCAATTTAACTGTAGTTTTTCACTAGAAGAATCGACATTTCTTAGTTAGTCAGTGATCAATTACTGGGTCAACTAGTGGCTTATTCTTCTCATTTCTGCGTCTCATAATTTTCGGTTTGTCTAATAAATAGTACGTGGAGGTCAGGCCTCACTCCTGCTGTACTAAATGCTAATTTCATAATAAATCATTATCATCAGAATACATTATATGTAAAAATACGTATTTACGAGAAGAAATGACAAATTTTCTAAGAAACACTCTATTTATATAATGTTCGAATACTAAAATATTTGGATGTACTCTAATATAATGGATGTACGGAGGGCATAATCGTTTCAATGAATAATCATTTCTACAATTCCTCCTTTTTACACAGCTAAACAATTTAAGGTTTAACATATCTTATTAACTTATAAGTTGCAATGTTTTAGTGAAAATATTTGCAGTTTCATCAAATACAGTATCTATAACCTCCAAATCTCGTAATACTGTATCTTTGAAGCATATAAATTTTCATTTCAAATTTTGTTTTCGAAACATCAAAAGAGAAAGAATGCGTAAAGCATATTATTACTGCATCTTTCATAATATTATAATAAAACATGATCACCTAAATTAGGCCACTATTTTATCCACAAGTACTGAATTCGAATACAAATAAAATATATTACAAAGAAATGGTAAAATAAATATGATTAGTGTATAATTGAGTCGCATACATATTTAAACCCATTAATTGTTTTGATAAAATAATAGATTACTTATATTACTTATAATTTATGTTGAAAACTATACTACAAAGTGTCTAGCAGGACAAGGGAGTCAAAAGTGCCTTTGAGTCGATTTTTGTCGAAAATGTGGCATTCGATAGGGTATCAAAAGTTAACATTCTGTGCTAATTTCAACCCTCTACGGGGGGGGGGGGGGGGGGGGGGGTTAAAATATCGGTTTTTGCCCTATTTAACACAATGCGAAAATTCTGAAAAAATTCTATAACATGGATGATATGGTGATACATGTTGGAGAATTTTTTTAGATTTTACGGTTGCGAATGCTAAGCATAAAAAATGAAAAACTGAAAAAAATACCAAAAAAATGCAGATTTTGTAGTGAAGTTTAAAAATGACCACTTTCTTATTTTTACAGTAACTACATAATGATACGACTATTATTCTCAATTTTTTCAGATTTTTCGACAGGGTGCGCCGTGGTTAAAAAAATCAGAAACCGAATTTTTCGGAGTATTTTGGCCAAAACCGTGATAAATACATTTGATTTTTACATCATCTTTATACGGTAAGTATATTATGTAATTTTTAACATTTTACATTGTAAAGAATAATGGATAAGTATGAGAATTTTTTAAATAGCTCGATTAAATGACACATGTGAGCGCTTTATATTCAGGATCAGCCAATTTTTCAACAGCCGGCGTGGTACAATGAGTAAAGTGTCTGACTGGGGAACAAAAATCGGCTCAAGGGCACTTTTGACCCCGTTATCCTGCCAGACCCTTTGGGACAAACACTCTTATCAGTCAAAAGACGTTTTTCTACAATGATGCACGATAGAATAGGACCAAGTAGCAATTCAATTATAAAAAGTTCAATATAATTAATGATATCATATCATTCAACAAAAAAGTGTGTGACTTTTAAAATTACACCTACTAAAATTTTGTATTTTTTCATATCCCATAGCGTCCTCTATTTTCAAGACTAAAGATAATACCTAACTATCGATATGTTTTATAGATTTCATTCGTGATTAACTGACTTCTCAGTTTACAAAACTGAAAAAGAAATATAGAACATAAGCAACTAAACATGACGATCTGTCATTTATAAAAGAAGAATGTGGCTTGTTTATTTCTTTCTATCAAGAAACTGATTAAAAAGAAAAATTCTTTCTAATTTGCAGACTCCTAATTGTCAGCTATTTCTGAAAAGGTAATACATACATCAAAGAAAAAGAAAGACTGTGTGGTAGAGTCATCTACAGACTATACAATCACCTGTTGTGCCTCATTGATTTTCATTTTCTCTCATTCTTCCCAATTTTCCCTCTCCTTCTCCCTCCTTTAGTGTTCATAAAGAGAAAAAGTAAATGAAGATAGAAATATGTATCTACATCTGCCGCTCATAATACAAATATACCTACTATCTTCTAAATTCATACGGATTTTTATGCAAATTCCTATTTTTATGAATATAATTAAAGAAGTGAAATTCAACTAAAAGTTTTTTCCGTCCTGAAAATGCTATAAAGTGTATGTAACACCTGATATTTCATAAATTTTTGCATTTTATGCGGATTCTGTACTTTCTTGCACATTGAAATTTCTTTCCATACATGAAGATTCGCAGTCTAGATATAAATCACCCTACTTCAAGGGCACAGTTGCTCTGTCCCACTGAAAGGAAATTTCTTTCATAGAGGTACATAGAAGGAGAGATCAGGGACAAACGTAACAATTTCGGTTTTTGACTGTGTAAGTTCTAAGTTTTATAGAACTATTAAAAAAGTCGTACAAGACAATACACTTACATTATTACACAATATAATCAAAACAAAAAACTAGCAATATATTACATCAATTTTTTTAAATAAACCTTCTTTAAAGTGTGTCATTTGTTACTTTTGTCCATACCCCATGCGATAATATGAAGTAAGGACGACGATAACATCCTATTTAAGTTTGAAAATTAAATTAATTAATAGAAAAAATACTTTTGTAAGGTATTTCTACTTATTCTGAACGTAAAAATAAGTATAAATATCAACATAAACTTAACATAGATTTCTAAGAAGCCAGCTCACGATTTGTATTTCTTTTACGAATGTTGGACATTCTGTAAACATTAATCCCGTATTTGAAGGTAAGTCCATTTTTGTCAATTTTTCGTTTTTTATGTCATATGGTAGTCAAAAGGGAATATTTCTATTGTATGTAAAAGTTAAAAAACAAAAATTCTTGATAAGTCCCAAGATATTAATAATTAGTTTCATCATGGATATACAGGGAAATAAGTTGACAAGTCCATGCGAAACAGAAGAATAATTTGATAAATCAACAAGAAACTCAAAGTTTAAATAGTTTCTAATAATTGTATTGAAAAACATTGATTACACTGATTGCACGACTAGTTTTTATTATTTTGTAGTATTCTGTTTTAAACTTCAAAACTGCTGGTCTGTAGAATTTAGGAAATGTGACTTAACAAGTTCTTTCCTTAATAAATTTTCCAGTAAAGCAAAAAACAGAAGAAAGTAGCAAGTTACAATCAGGACAAATGTAACAACTTCTTACCTTTATCCCTACTAACAGTATTTCTCATGAACGTGTTCTACATACTAATCTAACATATAATTATAACAATTTTTATACCCACCTATAAGGTCAATATCTATTGAATATAATACAAAAAAAGTCAGAGTTTTATGAATCCAGAGCAAAAGAATATGTAATTGAAACAGACCCTATAAGTTTAATTTTAATACACGATTTCAATAAAACGTTAGAATATAAAGGACTACTTATTATCGCATGTTGCCAAAAACTAAGGTGGAGGAAAGATGGAAATGACATGCAAGCATGGAAGCACGAGATTATTGGTCGACTAGTATTTGTGTTATAACGTTTGTTACATTCGCTTCGTGTTACGTTTGTCCCTGATCTTCCCTACACTTGGATACTTACAATATGTACATTGGTAGGTTTGGGCGAATTTCAAATCTCTAAAACATTAAACAATTCTACATATCGCACATGTATGTATTTCAAAAGTAACACAACACAAGAAAATACACGTTTTTCAGGAAAAGCAGAAAACTATACATTTATGAACTTAGAAAAAAATTATTTACGTGACGGTGGAGTTATCTTACAATTAGTTAACACTATCAGGGTTTCTAAGGGACTGGCATACGGTCGATAATCAGCCTCCAGCTCACGTACTGATAAGGCGCTGTCTGTGTGCGTACGTACATTTATTAAATAAATAATATTGACATAAAAAGCAGTTTTATTTAATAATTTGTCTAAGGAATAATTATGCGTTATTTACAATAGATGATTTTCTTGTCCCTATTTAAAAAATTTGTGATTTATATTTAAAGAGTTCTTTGACTAAATTTTACTATTTAAAAATTTAGTTAGTAAATTTTTTATAATGAGCAATAGGATATTTATCAAAATAATTCATGATAGTAAAATTAGAAAATAGCGTTTTTTTGAATTGTCAATTTTAGTAGTATTTTTAGTTTTAGTTTTAGTAGTAATTTACTTTATTTAATATCTTTTTCCTAAAGGCACCATTTTGTTTCATATCCATTTTTCTCTACAGCGTTAATAAATTGTTAGTTATGGTTTGACTGTTGTATAGTTCGTGTACTAACAATTTATAATAAAGAATTCAATATAGTACGTGTCATAAATATTTCAAAATAGTTGAGTGACGCGTGGCGCTAGCAGTGTCTTTTCTGCAACCAAAACATCCAAAAACTTTAGTAACGATTTATTTTTTTAACGCAGAGTGTAATAGATTTTTACGATTGCCACAGTACTAAGTATCACCGTACAGGTAAAACGAGCCCTTACACATGTAAACTGGGATAGGAAGAGCTAAGATATCGAGATATTAACTTTACGTGCAAGAGTAATTTTTAACATGCTCAGTATCGTCGGCGGGCATACTTTTTTCTGGCTTTCATATTTTTGCGGCTAGAGGGCTTCAGCTATGTAGCTAGGAAGTTGTCAAAATCCGTCAAGTTTTAACCGAAAATATTAATAATAAAAGCTAATATAACAATAATAATAAAAAAATAACAGAAATTATACGTAGTAAAATAATTATGTATAATCGTTATACAATAGAGAGTGAGTTGAAACAATTTTAAATTTTGGAGGAGAGGTTGCTCATGAGAAATCAGGTATTAATAATCGTTCCAAAAATTAATAAGTATGTCATCAGAGCTTCGAAGACGTACAAAGTTATTAGTGCTATACTTCATCGTGGCAAATCTATTCATAAAGGACATTATACTTGTCTCCTAAGATAAAAGAATTTTAGATGGATGCATGCTGTTGACTGTAACATTCATCAGACACGTTGGTCACGAGGTGCCAAAGACGCTTATATATTTATCTTAGAAAACATATCACACTAGATTATTAGAAATCACAATACGTACCAATAATAAGTACGAAAAGACACATGGTCACGCTGTATTGTATAGAAATAATAATTTTCTACATTTCAATAGCAAACATAAATGAAATCCCTCTCAAAAAACATTTAAAATGTAAAACACTAGGTAGTTGAATTCATTTGAACTCTGGTTGCCACAAACAATTTCCAAAAAAATTAATCTACCCTAAAGAGCATTCAAAAGATATGAAAAAAAAAAACCAAAAATACCTTTAAAAGATATTAATCGACAAAAATAAAACCCAAAAAATATTAACCTTCTTTTGGATGCTTTTTCGAGGGTTATTGAAAATCTTCTGGATATTTTTTGCAGGAGATTAATATCTTTTGGATGTTTTTTGGAGCGATTTATTTTTGGGGGGATTTTCTATGGGAATAATCTTTTGAATGCTCTTTAGGGTGGATTAATTTTTTTGGAAATTGTTTGTGGATTAATTTTTTGGAAATTATTTGTGGTAACCAGAGTTCAAACGAACTTTATTATTTAGTGTTTTCACATTTTAAATGTTTTTTGGTGTAGGTTTCAATATTGACGGATTGGTCTATTATAACACTAATATTTGTGTAATTTAATGTAATTTAGTGTAATATATAACACTAATATAACACTAACTGTCCTTGAGTAATATGTTTCAGTGATTAAAACATTTCATGAAAACGAATCGTCAATAGTGAATACTCGCAGGAAATTACGTAATTCTTTCGATTTACAACATGAACCTACAACGAATTCTTTTTGTCTGGCATTGATCGACAAGGTCTACACATGTGCTTTCAACAGGCTGGTGCAACATGTTACACAGTAATCAGGGAGTATTCAAAAAGATGCATTTCGAACCCGAATTATGTTAAAATCTGATTATGTCAATTGACCACATTAATCGTGTAATTTAACGCGTTAGTTTTGTTTTGTAAGGCCATTTTAAGAACAAAGTGCTAACAATGCAGTCGACAAACAAAAGCGATAAGAGATGAGATATTTATGAATAAAATTTTTATTTTATTTTCCCTAAGTTTTTTTTGTACTAAAAATAACACGATAATGATGGTATTTTGTATGATAAATTGGAGGAACATTGGCAGCACAGAGTAAGGTTGTTATGAGTTCATACATTTTTAACGAGGCTATATTATATAATTCTTGTATTTTTGTAGTTTTAGAGGTCTGAAAATTAGAAATTTTGTAGATTTGGATATTTAAGCATTTAGGTACTCAAGAATTTGAAAATTTGAATATTTAATTAAAAGCTATAAAAAATTTTAAATTTAAAACTTTACAATATGATAAATATGAATATTCAAGTAGTTAGTCAAGAAAACAATTAAATTTAATTTAAAATGAAAGTAACTGTGTAAAAGATTAATTTCTAGTAATTAACCATTTTTTATCTTCGATTGCATTAATTAACTAATTAAGTCTAAAATAAATTAATCCTTACATTAAACCAAAAAAATTAATGGATTAGACATTTCAAAATAAACGAATTTAAATGTCAATGTAATCTCATTAGAGAACTAGCCGAAGTGATAATTTCCGATTTTGATAATACTTGGCAGGTTTGTACAGTAGTCGAAAATATTCGACACATTTTTTTGATATCGGCATACAGTAATGTTGCGGACGAGAGCCGTTTCGTCTACACGGACGAGAGCCGTTTCGTCTACACGGACGAGAGCCGCCGTCTATCCCCACTATCTCGTTTGATATGTGCCGCTGAGAAACCAATTTTTAGAACCATTGCGTTCGAGCTCGACGCCCGAGAACAAGAGGGCCATAAAAAAGCAAGGATAGCATTAGGGATTTAAATAGGAAAAATTGAAGTTTCTTATTCGCAAACGGATTTTCACGCAAGTAACATCAGTCAATATAAAAAGGATGAATTATATCTAGCAAAATAATAAATCGGAACACGGACGAGTAAGCTCTTTCTACAAATTAAGTTATTAAGTATCTTTACTATAAATAATCGGAATCATGTCGTATTCGATGTCATTTTCATCGGGAGAGAACGAGGAATTGATTGGTGTTACTTACGTGAAAATCCGTTTGCAAATAAGAAACTTCAATTTTTCCTATTCTTAATCCCTAATGCAATCCTTGTCTTTTGTAACGTCATTGATTTCGGGAATCGAGCTTGAGCATCGACGGACCCTTGGTTTTGCTTCTTCGATCGTGTATCAATTATCTTGGCGACCGAGAGCAAAAGCAGCCGAATCGACTACCAGTCACGGACGAGAGCCGCGTAAAAGCTGCCCCTAAGATTGGGGATGGAAACCATATTTCACCTAGTATTTCAGAAACCATTGCATAAAGAAAAAACAATTTTAAATTAGTCGATTCTGCATTTTTGGAAATATCTATTCGTTAAAAAAAACCTTGAAATTATTCGTTCCAGGACAGTTTCACATGAAACGCGGATAAACTATGAACGCAATTATTTCCTTTACAACGTAAAGATTTAAAGTTCCAAAATATCCGTATTTTGTGTTTCGGGCTATAGTATCCACGTATACATTTGTGAAAAACTTAATTAATACTTTGCCGCAAGAATAATCAAAAGTACGTCATTTTCCAGAATATTTCTTAAACAAATGTTTTTAAACACTGTTTAGATAGATGGATTCGACGTTCAAAAATGCATGCACGACTAGTTAAAAGATGACTTCCGAGATATTAGATGAAATATGATTTCCACATGGAAATATAACATGGATATAAATCTATGTAAGAAATACGTATTGAATATTTTCGATTACACTACAAACTTGTCGAGTATCATTAAAACAAAAAATTATCACTTCGGCTAGTTCCCTTGTCAGATCGGTACAATTTTAATTGTTATTGCTTTTTATATGATCTGCCAATATTACTCCAGTTAATTATCATATGTTAAAAAAAAAACTTCAATTTTTGTAGTATACTTGCATAACAAAATGTTACAAAAATCTGATAATGTTCCCCCAATTTACATCACTTTCTACGGAAGTGGAAACATAAAAAATAGAAGTATTTTCACTTTTGTCTGAATAACACGTTTCTTCATAAATAAAATTTAATTCTGCAACGTTATTAAATCGATTTTTAAACGTGTTAACATATTCAAACGAAACATCTAGTTCTTCATGAAATTTATTCGTGAAACTGGTTTTAGCATAGACAATTTCAAATTTGTATTTTATTTGGAGACTAAAATAACGAAATGTCCTGTTAAATTCGAAAAAATGAAATAGAAGCTGCAAAATTGAAATATCGAATCTATTTCACATTTTGATTATAAAAATTGTCCAAATAAGATTCGAAACGGAGAAAGAATCGCGAGGGAAAAGATCAGTCGCTGGCAGGCTCGCTATTGCTCGACACACGAGCTGGAAACACTGTTGTCAACTCGTTTGATAAAATTTGAATTTCTATCATTTTCATTTTTTCTTAATGGGAAAGGTTACAATGAACTAAAGGGTCGCTGCAGACGAGCGTTATTTTGCCGCTGTGCGTTGTAGCAACAAGGACAATTCCCAATTTTTAATTGTAGAAGACAAGAAAAGACATGTATGAACGCGGAACCTAGGCGACACTTTTGCGACAAATTGTAGCAGCGAAACAGCATCTGCGTTCTTTTGAAAATACGCAGACGTGCCAACAAGTTGTCGCGTTTGTATGTCTTTCCTTGTTTTCCACAATTAAATATTGAGAACTGTCCTTGTTACAACGCATCGCGACGAATTGCCACAGCGCGGTGGCAAAGAAAACGCTCGTCTGCAGCGGATCTAATGTGATCTTGCTGATTAAAGCAAGTCAAAATTGGTAATAAATCCTGGTTTAATAAATAATAATAATAAATTGTACCACATTGAGAATTTTAGATAACAATTTATTCTGCTTATGTTCATTCAAATTGTAAGAAAATTATGGGACAAAAATTGATTGTCATAAATAGTGCTGTCTGCTGTTACTTACACCAGAGAAATATTTTATTCAGAAACTTGTGTTGTTATTCTTATTTAACCCATCAAGGTTCAAAGTTGCATAAACACTACATTGCACTTGTTTTGTTTTTGAACATTATTGAATTATGTTTCTTTATATTATTGCTCTGAAAGGGGGTCCCTAAATATTAGCTTAATATTTTGTTTGCAATTATTTCTCTTTTCTGATCTAGATTTTACAACGTTTTGAAGATAAATATATTTATAACACTAGCTTACACCAATTTCTTGTATGTCAGACTTTTTTGTAGATCTTTTTTATTTAGATTCGTCTATGTAATGTCTATTACTACATATAAAGTGTTTCTTTATTCCGACAAAATAATGCATAAAATGTATAATATAGAGGATGTATGCACTTAGTTTTTTAATAACATTGCGTTTACGCAATTTTGGGCCTTAATAGTTACAAAAGTATCGAACAATTTTTTATGTATACTTTAAATTTTATTTGTGTATATTGTTGCGTTTATATTTATATTGTAGTATGAGAATTTTTGGGTATTCGAATAATTAACGAAGTTACAACAAAAGGAGCATGTTGCGTCGTATGTAAAATAATCGTAAAAAATTTCAAACTTTCAGTTCAAACTTTAGCCGCGGTTTTTTCAAAATCACGTTTTTGCACATCTTTCAAACTATTATTCGACCAACATACAAATTTTGCACATCATTCTTTACAAAATTATCTATATATAATATAACCTACGAGTTTTTCAATAGTTTGGATTTTTCAAAATTTCTAAAATTGATTTATTTAGAAAAAACGAACATTTTTTTCAAAGCGACTGCATTTCTTTATCTCTTAAAGTTGTTCAAAATTGTACAGCACATTAAGAAAATCTATTTTTTATGATTATTTTTTCGAATGAAATTCTTTTCCAATAAGAAATTTATTATTTCTTTAAAATTCTCTTGAAATTCATAAGTCGACAACAACCTAAAATCATATACCAATATTCTGATAATACAGAATGAATAATCATTTAGAAGACTCAAAATAGTCCAATTTACGTTATGTTTGGTCACGTTTTAAGCAGAAAGATTTCATTTTCAGAAAAAAATTAAAATTGCGGAAAAAATTGTCTTTAATCAAAGTGACTAGAATTAAATACGAATTACTTATAGTGAAAGCGACTATAATTATTTTACCGGTCACTGTCAAGATAGTTTCCTAAACAATGATGGGGATACCTCTTTGCTCTTAAAAGGTTCATTTATGTTGAAATTAAACAGAAACAATATTGTGATTCGTAGTAGAAACACAAGATGATCTTCCTAAAATATTACGAAAAATCATAAACACTAAAAACTTGAAATTAATGCGTAATTCTAATAATGGAATGACGAAATATAATTAGAAACTTATTAAATAAATTATCTTCGTAATTTCACGATTACATATACTGATTAATAAAAAAAAAAGTAGATAGAAATAAGATCAAGCCATTAATGCTTGTCGTAAATTGCTGTTCTCTATTTAATACGACAATCAAGATAAGATTCCTTTGATCGATTGTTCGTTTCGTTCAGCCTTGTTTTTATTTTCAATGAACGACAGAGTTTACGAAACATCTATGTATGTACGTTTCATTCGGAACGGTGTACAAACACTACTACTAGTTGATCCGTGCTCCGAAAAAATATAATCCCAAAACAAAGAGACGGCTAATTCCTGCCTAAGCAACGAAATAGTAAAACTCAGAGGACCGCGAAACGCATAACGACTAAATAGTCTACTAAAACTAATCACTCACCATTCCTGGAGACGTCCAGTTCTACGAGGTTTTCGAAGTTTTGGATATCCGGTGGCAAGCGATGAATTTCATTGTCACTCAATCCAAGCTTGCGTAGCCTTTGTAGCCGGAAAAAATTCTACAAAGAAGAAAAAGGAAAGTGCTGTTGTATTCATAATAAATGTAACTCAATGAATTACCCTATCTCGAATGTTGGGCGCGTATACACTTTGTTGGCACGTTACAACCTATGGAATGGTACGTCACGGACGCAATAGAAAGAGGAAGCGAGAACGCAAGAATGGAAGAATGGGGGGAAGGGGGGACGAGGAGAGAAAAGTGTACGTTAAAGACGGAAAATTAGTACTTTATTGTTATTTGCCCACCTTCGGTAGATCACGGATGTGATTCGCGTCCAGCAGAAGCTCTTCTAAGCTTCTGGAATATCGTAAAATATCATCGGGGACGCTCGGCAGAGAGCAATGACGCTTGTCAACGTATTCCACCTGCCTGTTACACCCTTTGAAAATCGGAATACAGCGGAACATGATATCCTTTTCACTATCAATCACGTTAAAACAGCACCAAACATAATTGTCCCGTAAGTTCACAGCGGCACACGTTACTATTTGAACATATTTGTGGATTAGGTTGAAAGACGGCGAAAGAAAACGAGCGGAACGACAAACACTTTCACGCCCTACTCGGCTTTAAACATGCTCTCGGCTTATACCACCAAGTCTGACGTCATCACGTCCATAAACCACTGATCACATTGCTTTAAAGCGACGCACTACCGTGAACAAATATGATGCTCGGAGAAGACCATGAACGTGAAGAACCGAGCCTGAAGTGGTTCGACGGTACGGATACCTCTAAGGAAAGACGGAAGGGGGTTCAGCCCGGTCAGTCGCCATTGTAGGAACCATATTGTGTGTACACCCAGACCATACAATTCTGAGTGGCTTCTTTGTAAGAAAGAGAGAGAATGTGTCGTTGCGACCAGAATCATCGGAGCTGAGTGTACATGTGGTCCCTATAATGGCGGCTGACCTGGCAGAACATAGACATGTAGGGGCGAGTTTGGAGCTCGGAAACCTCCTTAAAGAAAAGAAAAATTTTTCTTTTAACGAAAGAAAGAAAAGAAAGAAAAAAAGGTCTATATTTTCTCTAAGGAAAGCAATGAGAAAAGACGAAAGAGGGGAGGGGAGTTATGGTACCATCAATACTGCCATCTATCTGCTACAGTACGAATATACGTATCTATGATTTTATTTGAAAAAATACAATCATTTTATACAAATATTACTCTTATCACTTATGTATATTACTCTCCTGCAGATTTCTATGCAAATTCACGTTTTCATAAATACAACTAAAAAAATGGAACATACATACACAAATCTTATTCATCCTTGAAAAATAATATTATAACCATAGAGTACTCTTATAGAGGCGAAACTTCAGCGTTTTTCAGGCCCCAACTTCCAGTGCGCATGCGTGGCTATGGCTATCTTAGACCATACAGAGTGATCGTTTTATCTGAAAACCCTCGAAACTGCTGCCCTCGTCGGCCAGAAGTGGAAATACTGAGATCTTGTCTCCGTTCTAGATACCTTTTAAACGTTTGTTATAACCTATCATGGAATTGTCAACTCTGTAACCTAAACAAGTGTGAATGAATCGATTTCTTCTTAATAATTATTTGCATCGTCAGCGTACAAAATTTTTAGTTGTAAAATGTCTGTAAACTATTTATTTAACTTAATTTGAAGTTTTCGCTCCATATCGTTCAAAGAATATGAATATGATAATAGGTTAAACAGAGCACAAGGGTTAATGTGCGTGGTTAATAATCGTTTGGTATGGCAATATGACACAATAATAAATATTCATGATGATGTAGTATACTAGTATACAAATGAGATGATGAATCGCCATATTATTTAATCATGAGAAGCGGAAGAGTAGGTTACCCAACCTGTTGGTTTGTCGGTTAGATTGTTACATTAAGAAACCTGTGAATTTATTGTCTCTTCTATGCTTTAATTTATTTATAGCAAATTCTTCACAACAAGTATCTTCTCTAAGATACAGGAGTTGAATCTTGTTACTTTCATATTTAAGAGTAAAGCAACCTTTTAGTTTCTAGCTGTAGGTGGACAAGCGAATGAAACCTTACGTCAAAATATGTATTAACTGAAGAACAACACAGTTCTGTGGCAGCCTGTTTTAATATAACCAGTAAATAAATTACAGTCTACCTATTATATATACCATTGAAATAAGATATTGAGTTAATACAGTATTTAGTTCCAGAGTGGCCTTTATCACTCATTCCATATTATTATCTAAACTATCTACTATCAACTTTAATGGTCTTTGCTTTCGTTGGATCTGAAGTTTTCTAACAGGTAGATCCCAAATAGTAAAATTTAATAACGATACCTTTAGGGTTGTTAGTAATACCAAATTTCTCCTTTATGAGGATAACTTAAAAATCTTTTGCACTATTGTAAATAGACATAACACCATTCTGCTAGAGATTCTCTTGAACTTGGAAAAATGGAGTCACGAAAACAATTTTAAATTTAATGTATCCAACTGTCTTACAATCCACTATAGTGAGTATTCCTTCTTTGGATATCATATTTACCTCCTATCTATCTTTTAATGGCCACTATCAAAAAATAGGCAACTCAGTTTTTTAGACACTTGAATTTATTCATCGCTTCCCCGTACTCTTTGCATGAGCAGTTCACGCTTCGCCCGTGACGGCTGTTCATACAGATACACTTGCTTGTGTGTGGATGTTGAAAAACGAGCAAGCTAGGCACGTTTCGGACAGGATCTGACTTGGCAGGCGTATGGAGGGGAAAAGAAAGTGACGGTAGTGTATCGTCCCGTGTTGAACACACTAGCTCGAGCTTACTCCTACTTCCTACCTGCTCTTACATATCGTCCTAAGCCCAGATCCCTTCAAGCTTTGGCTCCCGCTAACTCTCTTCAGTTTGCACCCCTCTCTTTTTGTATACGGGTATGAGTACTATTCGTGTCACGGGAGAAAACCTAGAAAGCATTACCCCTAATTGTTTCTAGAGGATTTCTCGTAAGACACGAATAGTAGGTTACCACTTCTACTCGAATTGCTAAGGCGATGACTGCGAGGGAAAAGTCAATATGGAAGGAGAAAACATGTCTGAGGCAGGCGTAGGGCTGTGTAGTCGGTGTCGTAGTCAAAGTTGGAGTTAGAATTAGAAGTTGGAAGCAATTTCTGATTACTTCGAGTTGAACTTAGTTGAAAACGAAAAGATATATTGACAGAAAATCAGAAATATCTTGAAAATAAGTGAATAATTTTCTTCACGAATGTATAATTAAAAGCTGCAATTTAATTTATAAAAAACAAATGTATTAAAATGTTTTATCTTATTTGCTTTATTTATGATAATAATAGCTTTAGCATTTTAATATCAGTAAGTTACATCAATGCATGCATATACTCATTATGTTAAGAAACTATTATAAATACAAAATTCGGAGACAGAATTGAAGGTAAGAAAAAAAAAAAGAGAAATCGGAACTAGGATTGGAGTCGCAAATTTTGACTGCCGACTCCACATCTCTGGGCGAGCGGCTCAAACAGCTCTCCTTTGAATGGCTTTTCTCCTTCTCAAGCGTAATACGGATTCTCTAATTCCGCCTGCCTAGTCTGTTACGTTCTTGTAACACACAGGGGAGCACCAAGGTATCCGTTACCGATCGAAGAATTCTGTACCCCTTTCTCGACGGTTAATTCTATGATTCATATGGCAGTAATATGATTATTGCGATCATAAATGTTACTTAAATGTCATTTTGAACTAATTACGTGTTTGAATAATTGAATACGAATATGATTTTTTTTCTAAATTAATTCTGCCGCTGGTAAATGAACTAATGTTTCATTTCCTATTTGATATAAATGTTTCTTTAAATAATTTCTCAAGTATTTTCTAATTTTATTATATTCACATTATCAAAATTGCTCGACCGAAGCTCGTTTTGGACTTCGCGATCAACAAGCGCTTCTACCTCTACTATTTCGTTTGTGCGTCACAAAGTGACCAAACAATGGGAATTTTTGCGCTCGAATTGAACTCCCGAGAACAATAGGGCCATAAACAACAAGTACAAGAATAGGGATTAAAGAGCGGAAGAAGTCAAGTTCCTTATTTACTATCGGATTTTCACGCGAGCAATATCAATCGATACTTTGTGTTCTCTCAATTAAAATGATACCTAACACCACACGATTCCGATTATTTATAACAAAGATATATAAAATTTGATTTGTAGAAAGGAAGGGCTTACTCGTCCTTCTCTTTTTCCATCCCAAATCTTTTCTCGGAGTCATCGACTGAATGGTTCGGGTAGAAAAAGTAACGTACCCCTGCCTGTGAACAGAAAGATAGGGACTGCAAATTGGAGAGAGACAAAGAGAGCCGAAGCTCGAAGGGGTCCGGTCCTCGGGTCATAGAAGGAATTCCGAGCCAGCGGGTTCAGCACGGGACAATACGTTACCGTCACCTATCCTTCTCCTTCACTTCCTTGACAAATGGCCACGGCCCTGTCTGACCGTGGCCAGCTCGCTCGCTCTTCAACGTTCACGTACAAGCAGGTGTATCTGCACGTACAACTATCACGAGCGAAGCGTGGACCGCTCGTGGCAAAAAGTACAGAGATCGGCGGAGAAACGATAAATGAATCAAGTGTCTAAAAAACTAAATTGCTTACTTTCTGATAGTAATCATTAAAAAATAGATAGGAAGTAAATATGATATCCAAAGGAATACTGGCAATAGTGAATCATTAAGATTCACTTGGGTATACTGAATCTATTTGTTTTGATAATACCATTTTTCCTAGTTCAAAAGATTAATCCATTAGAGAATTGTTTCATATTTATATACAATAGTGTGAAATATTTATACTTCATCCGTATAATGGAGAAATATACTATTAATAACAATCCTACAGTTATTGTTGACAAACATTGAACGACTAAGATTCAAGATATGATCCCTGAGGGATACCTGAACTAACTAAACTATTCAATGTACTTATTATTAAGTTTTACTATTTGGAATCTATCCGTTATAAAACTTCAAATCAAATCAAAGAGGAGACATCAAAGTTGATGGTAGACAGTTTAGCTAATAATATGGAATGAGAGACAAGAACCTTTCTAAAACTAATGTACCGACTGGATGTTCTACCTCAATGACAAGTATAATATAACAACTTTAATTTAATAAATTGGTTACAGCTACGAAACCATTATTCGAAACTGTTGTTGTTCAGTTAATATTTTTTAATAAAAATGATAATTTATCAGAAACTGTAGGAATAATGTGAACTGCATAAGCCCGCTTAACCTCGCCGTGATTACCTAACATACTTATTTAAATACTTACAACTTTTGTAAAATTGTAAGGGCTGTCTAATATTAGAATATTATAAAATATTATTCAAATATATAAAATTAGGAGGGTAAACAGTCTAATGTCACTTATTTTACATTGAGATCGTTTTACAGTATACGGCTTTTCGTAATTTATCAGTGTGTTTCCTAACATATCAGCTATATCCTTTACTTCGATTTATACTTTTCGATTTATACTGTTAGATTCATAAAATTTTAATTGATTCACTCAATTTTCTGTTTTAATTACGTATAAGAACTTTAAACCGTTTAAATTTCCCGCCTATTTCCTTGTTGTGCATGCGCAGTTGCGCTTGCTGTTTTAGGAAATCACTTACTTGTTAATTTCAAATAAAGTATTGTGAATTTTGAAAAGTAAGGAGGGTGCACTTAAGGATAGCAAAGGTGCAATTTTTCTGTGCAGTCAGATATACGAAAAGAGTAATATTGTAGAAGATATTGGTGTGTTTTCATGTATGAAATTTGAAATTTCGTTTTTAATTTCTTTTGGAAAAACGATGAGGATACAAAAGGATATTTTCGAGGGGTGCTGTTAGAAAGGAATAGGCTAGTATTTTTTTCGAAGTTCGTACTTTTGCAGGCTGGGGTGGGGATGATTATAATCTAAGGTCTAAGATACGTCCACACTGATGAATATATCTAGAGGAGCCTTTAGGTAGTGATCACATCCCTTTTTCATATAAGTCGATCCTAGGGAGCTGCTCATTTCCAGCTATTTCTGCTGATCTGTAAGAGGTGGTGTTGCTTTAGCAATGCATATGGCGGATGCTACATGTAGTCTGTTTCCATTTACCTACGCTAACGTATAACGTACAGTTTCACATTATCCCATTATTCGTCTAGTTGATGCAACGACAGGATCGTGCGAGTCCTGGCACGTAGCTTATTGCTTTGTTTAAAGTTTTTTGAAAGTTCTGCATTATTCAATTCTTGTTATTAGAATTAATAATACATTAATTATTATTATATTAATATATATTATTATATTAATATATATTATTATATTAATTATTATTAATTATTAGTAACATATTTTCGTCAGTAACTTTATGTCCGTTTCGTTTTCATTGTATTCATCATCAAATGAAGCTGCTAATTCCATTACTAAGCTACAAATTGTTGCCGCATTTGTTGAAAGATCTATGCTTGAATAATATAAATATAGCTCTTAACTTGACTACAGTTTGAAATTTGAACCTGCTGAAAATTGCCATTATTTTCGTCCCGAATTACAATCCTACTGTCGGTGCTACAACTACAGAATGTAATTTCGGAATGGGTAAATATTTGAATGTTGAGCTTCAGCAGTGTTAGCAGTCTCAGCTAATTTCGGAGTGCACTCTCAATATCCAGGATTTAGAACATATTTGTTGTGTAACAATGTTAATGATAACTTCAGGGGGCGCGAAGTTTAAATTGAATCATGAATGTAATAGAGAAAGAAGTTAAGGGTGAAGTTAATATAAATTTGTAAATTTGAATTTAGTTTAGAAGATTTTCAAATAGGATATTTCAGGTAATGAATTAATAAATCAATATATGCTTAGCAACATTTTATAAAACATAAAAACTTCATCTTTTTCCTCTCTCTCTCTCTAAGAAAATAGACTCATTGCATCTTAATGTAATGTACTCGTAAGATAAAAGATCGATAAACGATAACCAATAGGAATTTATTAATTATTAAGTAATATTCTCATTGGTTTTTAATAACTAAGTTCTTTAGAAAAATCAACAAGATGTATTTGTTTTGATTTGAAAAAGCCATTTTTTTGTAACACTTGAACCCAGTTAAGCAATCTGGTCAGACGCATTTTTACACTTCTTGCTTTACAAAATATAATCATTCAATTTTGAGTTGCAAATTATCTAAATTATTTCTGCGGGCAGAGTGCTTTGGTGATCCACAGGTGTAAACATTTCCCATTCCTGAAAATCCCTAAATTGCATACAACACATTTGTTACGCGGTCCACTCGAAGATCTAGAGTTTGCAGGAACTTGGAACGTGGGTCGATGCCCGTGGAGCGCTAAAGCGCTCTGCTCGCGAACGACGACCGACGCTGTGAGCGCACTCACAACTTCTAAGCTCAAACGAATAACTCAGTAACTCAAAACTGTAACTTTAACTGTTAAAAATAAATGATTTGAACTATTCGAAGAAAAATAATGTTTTATTTATGAATACGTCTGAACTCTTTCGGGTGTGTCTAAGGAATGAAAAATCAATGTCTTTTTCATTTCCTTGTACATGCGTTTGTTCCTTACAAAAATGTTCTTGTTTTCTATGAGCCAATTACAAAATTGTTTAGTTTTATAAGATTAATTCTAATTCGTCGTTCACAATTATTGATTTTATAATAACGAGTTTTTACATCTCTGCAATGATTTTTTGGTAATTTAGAGAAAGAGAGGAAAAGCCAAGTATCAATTGTTTAAACATTCGTTCCTAAGAAATTATTGATTAATTGAGAATCCTGAAGTCTGAATTCACATTTTTGTCATCTAATGTCAACTTCAGCTTTGCTCTCCTTTCTAGTACAATTCAAATTTAGTGCCTGAAGAGCTTACGTTCAGCGCCGCTATAGAATGAGGGCGGGATACACAACACATTACAGCACACTGTGCCATTCTAGGAGATGAAATAAAAACTCTGAGAAATGAACTACAAATTAAAGATAACCACGAAACAAATTATATAAGAAAATTAGCTTTCAGTAATACAGAAAGCATACGAAAGACAATAATAAAATTTTTTAAAACAATGAATATCAAAATTTAGAATAAAGAAAATATTAAACCATAAAATATAATACACTTATATCTAGTCAGGGATTACAGAATCAATGGTAAAAAGTGCAAACCAGTATCCATCAAGCGCTACTAATACACTACTGGTTCATACTTTTACATATAGTCAAAAATCAGAATAAGTGGTGTGGAGTTTCGTTTTTTAATGTTTTGTTTATATTTGTTTGCGAATCCATTGTATAAGGAATCATACGAAAGACATTCCTTTGTGCACATGGGAATATTTGCATCTATTTCATTGTGATTTTTATGAACTATATGAAACTAAATATTATTGTAATTCTAAAATAATTAAGTAATATTCAAAGTACAAATAAAAAAGTGAAAGTATTATGTATAAACCTGAAAAATTGCTATATTTTTAAAGTATGTAATGTGATATTTTGTTTTAAAAATGCCAAAGTGCATTGCGAAGGGCTGTCACAACCGAAGTGGTCGTAAAAGTAATAAGCAGCTAGCTTTGGAGGAATCGATAAAAATTACCTTCCATAGGTAAATATAAAAAAAGTAAAAATTTTATTTTTACATATTCCTTCACAAAAAAGCAATTTTTTTTTATACAATAATATTTTGTTACAAAGGAGTAATTTTTTTTTATTATTCATGCTAGGTTTCCACAGTGCATTATCAATCGTCAATTATGGCTCACTAGTTTAGGTTTTCGAGAATCATCTGTACACCAAGCTACATCATTGTGCTTCTTGCATTTTAAACATGAAGATTTTGATAAGTCTTCCTTATCATGTGTAAGGCTTAAACCACATGCAGTATCTTACGTATGTAACACTTGATCATATATGTATTGCATCATTATGTTTTTGTGCTGGAAAATGCTTTAAGGAGATTATATTTGAAGGTACAAGGTAGAAGAAAAGAAAAATTTAACTATCCACAATTACCTAATAAAGGGAGCTCATTTTCTTTTGTAGGTTTCTGTTTACGATATATTCTATGTTAGATTGTCTATTATGTAAAATAGAATGATTACTCTGAAAATATTAATATTACTTGCAGTTACCTGTGCTATTCAAACAGGAAATGGAAGATAAATCAGATGTTTCTACTCTACGATCATATAAAGTGCAGGAAGTGGAAATTTCGTTGAGTACCCAATGCGTAAGTTTCTATTATACAGGTTGTCCCTTAAAGTTGGTGCTAAACTTTACTACTCACTAAAACAAGTAAAAAAGTATTAATAAGTATGGGTCCAAATATCATTAGTTTTAGAGTTATGAGACGTTTTCAACATGTGATTACTATTTTCAAATCCTCATTTCAAAATGGTGTCCTTCTGTTTGCACAAAACTTTGACATCAATGAATAATGAAAGTAATTATATTCTATTATACTAACTATTAACGACACAGAATTGTTTATTACTAGATGACACAAAATATATAACTACTCAGATCAAATAAACACAATTGATCTTCTGTATACTATGATAGAAAATGCTTGCACCTATTTCATGTGTACAATATTTGCTCATAACTTCAAAACAAGGCGGTTATTATTGACAAGAAGTTGACAAAAGTTTGAACTTTATATAACATTTTTTTCTTAATCTTGCACACAGATTAAGTCTTCGCAGTTTGACGGGAAAACTCAGAGGCACCCTGTATATGTATATACAAAGTGTCATTTAATACATGTAATATGAGAAATATGCATTACTTTGCTACACTTACAGACATCATCATGTCAAAGAAATGCAGAGCAAGTGTTAAGAGACCATTCGTATTCTTTGAGGGATTCAAGAAGTGAAAGGCAAACATAAATTCCGACAAACACTGAATGTGTAAGTCTCTATTATACAGGGTGTTTCTAAACAACACGGTATAACTTTAAGGAGTAATTCTAGACACTAAAAGAAAACGAAAAATCAAGAATAACAATTTCACGTTTGAAGCTTTATTTGTTAGTTATAAACGTCTAAAAATCTGGTAGAAATCATTAGAAATGAGTCCGCACGAAGGCCTCGAGCCGTGATTGTTCGCAAGATCGAGTGACCTACGTTACCGTGTAGACAACCACTGTTCGAGGTCTCCGCGTGGGCTTATGCTAGTGATTTTCATCAGATTTTTAGATGCTTATAACCAACAAACAACGCCTCAAATGCGAAATTAATATTCTTGATATTTGTCTTATTTTGGTGTCTAATATCAGCTCTTAAAGTTATTCCGTGCTGTTTAGAAACATCCTGTATATTATACGTACATATCTACAATGTATCACGTAATACATGTAGCATGACAAATATACGTTATTTCATTACAGTTACAGGCATCATCATGTGTAACAAATGCAGAGGAAGACAAAGAGAACCATTCATGGTCAGTGAATGAACCAATAAATGAAATGCAAATACTACAAACTCCGTCAACCAGTAATTATGTCAGTCTCCATTATATATTACAAATACGTAAATGTGAAGTATCATATGATAAGTGTAGCATAAATAAATATTATTTCATTTGCAGTTACAGATATATACACAACAACAAATACAAACAAAAATATCCTATGTAGATAAAGAGACATGCATGTCACCTAAAAGAATTTTGAGACACCTGAAAAACAGGAGTTACGGGATCATATGTTTACTATGAAGGCAGCATATCAGAAAAAAATATCCTATTTGAAACGACAAAACAAAAAGTATGTCGAAACAATTTCATACCTCAAGAAAACGCTACAAAGTTTGCAAAAGAAGAATTCATCAAATGATGGGAATGTTGAAAAATTAGGTAATATAAAGAGTGTAAATTCTGAGCTTGTCCAATACATGACAAGAAAATCCACAGAAAAACCTACGAAACGCACATTTTCCCCAGAATTACGATTATTCTCTTTAACGTTACATCAATACTCGCCTGGAGCGTATTTATATGTTCGAGAAAAATTGAATTACGTTTTACCCCATCCGAAAACATTGTACAAGTGGTCAATTGAATCAATTGATAGGGAACCGGGATTTAATATTAACAATAAGGCAATAAGACACGTCACAGAATCTAGAGATGGCCATGAGACAGTTTTGAGGAATTATAATTTTAAAGAGTGAGTTATGCATAAAAATGCATAAAAGTATATTGATATTTAATACCATTTAATTTTACCTTATGATATTTTTATCCATCTCTAACCATTTTAGCTCTGCTATGTCTCTTGTCTCTCTTGAAAACTCTGTGTTAATCGAAGAATCAGAAATGTAGATAATACCAATAATGACTTCAGATTTCTCTCAAAGTTATGAAAGTTGTTGTAAAAAACAAGAACTACAAATGAGTAAAAAAAACCTGAGGAACGTAGTAGTTTAACGATATAGATGTCTCAATTGCTTGGGACACCATGTATAATATGTATCTAACAATAATATTATTTGTATACAATAAGTGTATTATTTTAAGTGCAATACTGTGTATTGTGAACATGTATACATATAGTTATAGTGTAACGACTTAGCTCGTCGTACATAGAATGTTCACAGATAGAGCGGCTTACCTGTGAACAGGGAGTAGGATTCGTATGGTGTGCGGTTAAATAGGTAGACTAGGATTACTGGCAGAGAAGTGACATTACCGACAAAATTTGGAAAAATATGGGTTTACGGGAGCTAACTTTTCGTCCTTATGTGAGAAGCTTTTGAGCTGGGAAAGGATTCATTCGAAAGAAAAAAATTCAATGGAGCGCAGTCAACTCGTGATTTAACAAGATTCTGTTGATACTTAGTAATACGAGTGTCATAAAGTAGAGTAAAAATCGACCATTCACAGCCGTGAAATCCAAGCAATTTTACGTAATTTAGAGAGTGTTTTAAAATAAATCACGAATTGACTACGCTCCATTGAACTTTTTTCGAATGAACCTTTTTCCAGTTCAAAAGCTTCTCACATAAGGACGAAAAGTTAGCCGACGCCGACGCTGACGCCGGAGTCGGTGCAAGCTTTAGAGGAGGCATGACGACAAAAGGTACGTAGATCACAGACGATCTTATGCTAAAGTGCTAAGTAATTTATCTATTCATTTTTTGTTCAAGAACGAAGTAAACTCCGTGAATAACATGTATTTATTTTTCATATTACAGTTCTGGGATTTTAAAAACAAAGTCCGTAAATGGAAGTACGGGAGAAGCCGCAGTCGGGGTCGCGGCAGCAACTGCGATCCTGGCCTGGGGGGAAGAGGCGGGAACGGGGGGGAAAATTTAATTATAAATTATTACAATTAAAAAGTAAACATATTAAATTAATGTATTTTTAGCAATGTCTCCTTTTATTTTGTATATACCCAGACCTAACCCAAACCTAAGAACATATAAATATTATAAACAATTTATATTCTTTATTTTTAGTTTATTATTGCATGTAGAATCGCTCTTTCTCGAATGTATCAGCTTGTACATAAACTTGTTTTAATTTAATTTTTGATACAAAATACACAGAGAATGTCATCGTTTGATCTTTAAACTCATCTCTCAAAATTTCATAAAAATTTTTGAAGATCTCACCGAAGAATCTCCTTCCGAGTCGAAACGTGAAAATATCTATAATATCAAAAAGGCTGCTTGTGCCGTGTTGCGCTTGCCGAAGCGTTTCAAGCTTCTTTCCGAATCTTTCCGAAACCGTCCGAAGCAGTCCGAACCGCCGAGCTCACTTTCTGTTCGAACCTTTACAATGTCACTCGGAATGACTTTTCATGGGACTTCTTGTGGGACATGAACGAAACACGCAGCTCGTATAGTTGCATGTGTAGTAGTGCGTCAAATTCTCGAAACTCGCGTGCCAACTCAGGGCAGCACGGGCCTCCTGATTAGGCGCTGCCTGGTGTGTTCAAGCGGAACTAAACTTGTCAGTTTTTTACTCTGTTTTATCTCTAACCTGGCAAAAAGCACTGTCAAATCGCGCTGACGCTTTACGTCCTTATATTGGAAGGTTTTGAGCTGGAAAAGGGCTCATTTGATAGAGGAAGGATCAATCTAGCCCGCGCTGGTCATGATTTCGCTCAGAACAATCTCTAAATTAGCTAAAAATGCTTAGATTTCATGGCTGTGAATTTGTCGATTTTTGCTTTACTTTGAACACTCATATTACTGAACATCAGCAGAATCTGATTAAATAATGACCAGCGCGGGCTAGATTGAACCTTCCTCTATCGAATGAGTCCTTTTCCATCTCAAAATCTTTCAATATAAGGACGTAAGGTGTCAGCGCGTAAACTTCTGTTTTTGCCTAATTTTGTCAGTAATGTCACCGCCCTGACATATCTGATCCTAGGCCCTTAATAGGCGGACATAAGGGTGTAACAAAAACCTATCGCCGTATTCGTAATTTCTTCGACTGGCCCCGAATGCATCGGGATATCGAAGACTTCATCAGAAATTGCCGCAGTTGTCAAGAACAAAAATTGGTTCGCATAAAAACCCGTGAACCTATGCTAATCACGGATACTCCGGCGAAACCCTTTGACAAAATTGCTTTAGACACAATAGGGCCTCTCCCGGAAACTCCTAGAGGAAACAAACACATTCTCACCATACAATGCCAATTATCTAAATGTTGTATGGCAAACCCGTTACCCGATATCAAGGCAATTACTGTAGCCGACGCTTTATCACGATACTTCATAGCAATTTTCGGAGCTCCACGAGCAATACTTACGAATTGAGGAAAATCTTTTATAAACAACGTCATACAAGGAATTGCGAGAGTTTTTCGGATAAATCACGTAACTATGCCTGGGTATCATCCACAGAGTAATGGATCGCATCGAGAGAAGTCACATCTATCCGAATATTTAAAGCATTACCTGGAAAAATACGGAGACTGGGATATACTATTACAGTTTGCAACGTATTCTTACGACACATCTGTGCATGAGGCTACGAAATTTACTCCCTATGAAGTAGTTTTTGGTCAACTAGCACGGGATCCATTTACGCCAATGTCTCAAGATGAACTCCTTACTTACCCAGCCTACGTTCAGGATCTGGTACAAAGATTAGATAAAATCAGATTGTCAACGCAACAGAATTTAGATTCTAGCAAATTGCGTTTAAAATTAAACTACGACACAACTTGCAATCAAGTGGCCTTCCAACCGAACGAACTCGTCTATGTACTGAAGGAACCGCGAATAACAAAACTCCACCCGCATTACGAAGGGCCATACACTATCCATAGTATTACAGGTCAGAATAATACAATATTAGTAAATAATAAGGGACATAAGTTTGCAAAACATTTGCACAAATTAAAACGTGCGCACATAAAAATCAGGTCGACCAAACGCAATCAAAAGTTGAATGCACCCGAGCATATCGCTGAAACGCGCATTCCCAAGAACTGCTGATGTAAAACTCGTGATTCATCAAACGCTGAAGATATAAACAGTGGTTCTCCATTCTTTCTTCTTTTTTCCATTAATAACTTTGTGGCAGTTCGGCACTGTCACCACGGCCTTGTCATTTTCTCTCAATTTCCCTTTCCGTTTTCTGTTCTGACTTTCTCTTCGACTTTCGCTGTTCTTAACCTTTTCTTCTAATGCTTTACAATTTCCTGCCTATTCTTTCTACATCCTGTCCCAAGGATTGACACGGGTCTGGTCATCGTCAGTCACATCTGCTGGCCAGATCTGCGCGAGGCTCAGGACAATTTTCCCCTTTTTACTTTCTTCACTTTTCTCTCTGTTCTGTCCGTTTTCTTCTTCGTTTTCCAGCCCTCTTTCCATCCGTCTCTCTTCCTGTTACTATCTCTAGTTTGTAAGGTATAAGAAAAGATGATGTGAGGGCGCGAAGTCAGTCGGAGTCAAACTGCTGTAGTTTACACTTCATCGTGATAATAAACCAATTTTTAGTTAACCACATTTATGTGTCTCTTGATTAACCACCTCAATTATTGGTGACCCCGACGTGATCGGTGACTGTTGATTGTGGTGGACGTTGCAACTGTAGAAACTGAATAGTGTTATCCGCGTAGATTTTTTATTTTATAGTGACTCAGTGTAGTATATATAAGAACTGTGAGTGAAGATGGCTACAGGTCAGGTGACTAACGATTCTCTTGTCGTTGGAGCACCTTCGGTGGATCGCGTAGCGGTTCGGATTCCCGAATTCTGCCCTTCCGATCCGGAGATGTGGTTCGGGATGTCGGCACGCAGCTTCGAAGCATCTGGAGTGACCTTAGAAAATACCAAATTCGGGTATATCTTGGGTGCTCTACCTCCACAGTACGCCGTGGAGGTCAAAGGATGATGTGAGGGCGCGAAGTCAGTCGGAGTCATCATTCAGCGGGTGTCGTGGCTCGTCAATTTCTCTCGGCAGAATTATTCATTCTCTGATCATTCTTTATCTGATCGTGTTCGTGTGTACATCGATCGTTCATCGCGTGGATCACAGTGAGTAATCGACTAGTACGGTCGCCGAAGTTTACGGTGCTCTGTGCACTTTTAGCATCAGCGCCGTGATTGCTGGTTATACCTTGGCTACGGTTGTGGAAGTGCTTGCTACTTTGTTTATACACGTCTGTGCATGTCACTAATATAGGGCTTGTACCCAAAGAAAATATCAGGCCGCGCATTTCATGCGCACCAAACTCCAACTTTGTTATATACAAGAGGGTTAAATGCCACCGTAGCATTAACCTTAATAACTCATTATCTCCCATCTTCGCCATGCCCAAGAGATCTGGAACCAACACACCATGCGGCTCGAATAACGGTCCTCTTGCTACGCCTTCATCGAGTGGCACCTCCAAGAAGGGAAAATCCGAGGACCCTACGTTAGGCATCAAGGGAAATCCCATGGATTTCGAAGTCCAATCCAATATCCCGGTCAAAAATAGGTTCGACTTCTTAAATTCTGAATTCTTCAGAAATCAGGTTAGTGAGGTAAAATCTAGTAAATCTGGAAATCAAGCAATTTTCAAAGTCGTTGCTTCACCCACAACGGGTACGCAAAACCCTTTACCTCTAGAAAGGCTACCTCCGCTTTTTATCGATGCTGGTGCTCATAACGTCATTTCCCTGGCGAAACAGCTAAAAAACAGCATAGGCGACAAATTCAAACTGAAATTTCTTGGTGATCAGGTTAGACTGAACTTTAATGAAGTTCAGGACTACAAAGACTTTAAACACACCCTTATTGACAGAGGACTGCAATTCCACACGTACTCCCTTAGATCGGAAAAACCTCTATCCGTTATTTTAAAAGGACTCCCTTCATTAGACTACAGCGAGATAATTGATGAGCTCAATTCTGTAGGCCTAAATCCCCTTAGCTGTATGCAGGTTAAGGGGAAGTCATCTTCCAAGTTTTCAATTTATAAGATCTCATTCCTTCCAATTGTCACCTTTACTCAAGTCACCAAAGTCAATCACCTCTTTTATCTTCAGGTTTATTGGGAGAAATTTAACAATACCAAAAGATACACTCAATGTATCAGAAAGATGCCAGTCATGTGGACACGCATCCGCCAACTGCAACAGATTGGAAAAATGTGTAAAATGTGGAGACGCTCACCCTACTCACTCTTGCAGTAAGTCACCAGAGTTACCGCCCAGGTGCGCTAACTGTGGGGGTACACACACTGCCAACTATTCAGGCTGTCTCGTTCCTATAAAATTTCTAGAAAAAAAGAAATCGAATCTATCACTCAATAAGACAGTAGTCAATTCTCCTCAGAGCACTAATCATACTAGGAATTTGCATGCTCATCCACTTGATTCTCAGATTCACTCTCCCACCACATCCCCCCTAGTTAAATTTAACACTATAAATACACCTAGTTCAGTTAGTAAACCAACACATCATATATCATATGCCAAGGCTCTTATGAGTGATAAACCTCAATCTCTAACAACACACGACTCACCGCTATCAATTATGGATGATCTCAAAAACTTAACTAATGCTGTTTCAAATCTCAAAAAGGTCATTGATATAAAAAAAATGACCTCTATGATTATTTCCTTAACGCAAAAGCTTGCTTCTTGTCAAAACAACATGGAAAAACTCCTTGTTATTCAAGAATTTGCTCACTTAATCGATGACTAATTCCGCTAATTATGCACATAATTTCATGACATGAAACGCATGCTCCATTATTCCCAAAAAACAAGAATTAGAGTTTTTCTTACACCAACATAAAATCTCCATAGCAGCTATACAAGAAACATGGCTAACCCCTAGCTCTTCATTATTCATAAAAGACTACTCTATCATACGAGCCAATCGTCCAGATAATTCAAGTTATGGGGGAGTTTGTATCCTTATACACAAAAATCTTTCTTACACTCCATATCCGTTAAACAACACCGGTATGATTGAAGCTGTTGCAATTAAACTAAGAAATCCTAACCTAATCTTCATATCAGCTTATTGTCCACCTTCAGTCAGACTAACCCATACGTTTCTAGATACATTAACCTCCTTTCGTATACCATTTATACTTGGAGCTGATCTCAATGCTAAACACCCTTCTTGGAACAATCCATCTTGTAACTACAACGGAGGCACTCTTAAAACTCATTCGAATAGTGCCCCCTATAACCTAATGTTTCCTCCTACTCAAACATTCTTCACTCCAAACTGCACCCCGTCTACCATAGACATCTTCATTACTAACTCTCAATTTCGATTTTCTTGTACCACAATAGACGACCTCAGCTCTAACCACAAACCAGTTACTCTAAATCTAAATCAAAATCACAATCAGAAATTACCCCAAGTTACCTGCGCCAGTATAACCGACTGGGATAAATTTAAAAGCTTAACAAACTGCTTCACTATCACCTCCTCCTACAACTCTACAATCGAAATCGATAGCTCAATTAGGAAGCTCGGATAATTTCTTGGTAATTGCAAAAAGAAAGCTTCAACACCAGTTCATGTTTCCACATTAGACTACACACCTGATAACGAATTTAAAACTATAAAAGCACTCCGCAACTCTGCCAGACGTTCGTGGTACCGCACTGGTAATCCGGTCTATAAAGTATTTTATAAATCCCTAGCAACAAAATTAAATAAAAAAATTATTTCTTTAAAAGCTTCAGAAATTCAAGGCCAAATCAGAAATGCTTCCAAGCAGGATCATACATTCTGGCCCATTTACAAAAAGATTACTAAAACCAAGACAATTATCCCACAACTACAGGATTCCTCTGGTTTACTATATGACACAGAAATTAATAAGGCAAATGCTCTGGCCAAGCAATTTCAAAACACTCACAATATAGCAGTCTCCATTCCCTCCAGTATTGAAAACATTATACAAGAACAATTATCATCCTTTTTTGATTCCAATCCTATCTCTCACTCCCTACCAGATGGAATAAGCAAATTTTTAACACCAACAATAATTAAGGAAATAATCTCTACCTTGAATTCTAAAAAGGCTGTAGGTATTGATGGCATTGCTCCAGAAGTCCTTAAAAAAGCATCTGGTAAAATCCACATACAAATCTATTATTTATTTCGAGCTTCAATTCAACTTAACTATTTCCTTTTATGTTGGAAAACTACTAAAGTTATTCCCATCCCTAAGCCAGGAAAAGACAAAACTAAAACAACAAACTATCGCCCAATTAGTCTTCTACCTATTCTTTCAAAAATATTTGAAAAGATTATTGCAAAAGTAATTCTTACACACACAGACATAAACAATATTATCCCTCATTTTCAATTCGGTTTCAGATCCAACCACTCATCTATACATCAACTTATTAGAGTCTTGAAAAAGCTTTTGACTCCGTATGGCACGATGGTCTCCTAGTTAAATTCATTCGACTTGGTTTCCCTAACTGGATAATTCACCTTTTAAGCAGTTATCTTAAAAATAGGGAATTCTTTGTGCAAATTGGATCCGGTAAATCCTCTACCTTATCAATACATGCTGGTGTTCCTCAAGGCTCAATTCTTGGCCCTCTTCTCTTCTCCATTTACATTTCTGATATCCCTAATCCCAATAATACCTCATTAGCATTATATGCCGACGATACTGCAATTATCTCTGCTTCATGGAGCCTTTCTCTCCTGCAATCCAGACTACAAAATGCCCTCCTAAAATTGCAGCAATATTTTTCAGAATGGAAACTTACTATAAACCCCAATAAAACATAGGCTATATATTTTACAAGAAAGGTAAAAATACAAACTCCTCCTCCACTATCATTACTAGGGACCTCAATTCCCTGGAGCAAGACAGTGTCATATCTAGGTATAATATTTGATTATAAACTAACCTGGAAACCTGCAGTTACAGATAGATTCAATAAAGCTAATAAAGCAATAGGTGCAGCCTCAAAACTTCTTAGAAGTACTTCCAATCTAAAACAGGAGCTTCGTATTAGTATTTATACGCAATGCATTAGACCAACTCTGTTGTATGGCTCACAGATTTGGGGTGCAGCTGCATACTCTAATATCAATTCTCTTCAAATTTTGCAAAATAAAGCTCTTAAATTTATATTTGGCTTACCCAAAGATTTTTCCATTACTAAATTACATCAAAAGGCTAAACTTCCTAGAGTTATGAAACTTTTAATAAAATACAATTCGAGCTATGACACTTCCTCACATAATAATCCTTTAGTTAACGCCACTAATCCAACAGCAAGTGATCTAATTCCTTATAAAATTAAAATCCAGTTCCCTTTGTTTTGCTGTAGTAGTATACACTCTACTACAACTAACAATTGAGCTTTGCAGATTGCACATTATCTTCTGAATATCTGGCTTTTTCACCATACATTTGCCCATCATTTATACAACACTAATAACCCAAATTTATTTGTTTCAGCCTTTTCTGTTTCAGGTTTTTTTTGTAAATTTTTCCTGAGTAACTTCACTATTCCATACTGGACACAACTTCAAGAAACCCTCTGGTTGATCCTCATAGTTAACGTGCGATGTCAGTCGGAGTCAAACTGCTGTAGTTTACACTTCAGCGTGATAATAAACCAGTTTTTAGTTAACCACGTTTATGTGTCTCTTGATTAACCACCTCAACTTTAATTAATTACAGGAACCTATAATCAAGGAAATTTTCACAATATATAACTAACAAAATTTCCAAATCATGACGGATCAGCTACAATTAATTTTATTGATAACCTTTTGGATTACTGCCGTCAGTATATCAATAGAAGCAGACTACCAAGTAACCTCACTGAAAACCAACCCTGGTATATATTTCGAAACTTTACGTCCATCACGCGTCTTTCATACGTCTTGGAAAATTGTAACCGCATTAGACGTATCCGATATAAGCCTCCAACTCGGAAAAGTAAAGACACAATGCAAAACAAGTATTTGGGAGCCTTGTCCCGCGGATACTCTTAAAAATAGACTTAGAACGTAAATTAGAAGATGCCAAAAAATATGAAGATTTATTGCGAAATCTGTTAACTAACCAACGCAAAAAGCGAAGCGCCCCGTTGGGATTTATTGGCACAATCAGTCGAGTTCTTTTTGGCACCCTAAGCGAAGAGGATGCTCAATATTATAATTAGGAGATAGATAAAGTCTATAGAGACCAACAGAAATTATCAGAATTATTGTCAAATCAAACCCATATTGTCCGATCGGAATTTCGAGAAATTTATAGTAATCTCAAAACGTTTTCAAATACCGCAAATGCCCTAAACACCAGAATGAAAGAAATAACCTCAGGATTAGTTCGATTAGATGAACAACAATTTAAATTAGAATTAGAGGTGACAACCACAGCTTGGGTCTACCAGATAGCTAGGCACGTGGACGAATACGCGATGACACTGTTCTTATTAACTGATGCAATAACCTTTGCAAAATTGGGAACATTACACCCTGCCATATTAACACATAATCAGTTGCTACAATCATGCGAGCGAATTTCGAAAGCTACGCCGTATGATTTTCCGCTGACTACAGAGGAATTACAACCCAAGCAACTACAGGGTATAGCTAAATTAAACATGGTCTATACGAAAGGTCGTCTCCTCATAGTACTTGACATTCCTTTGTTAGACAAAATCCCATTTGATCTATACCAACTTCATCCGTGCCCCTCGTTCCAAACTATATCGCATAATGTAAGCGTTCCTATCTACATACAACCTCAAACTAATTACCTAACCATAAATCAAGAGCATGAAGAATTTTTCCTACCAAACGAAATGTATCTAAACGAATGCCGTAAGAAGAGCAGGATATTCATCTGCGAAACCACACTCCCATTTCGGAACCTAGAAAATATGCCTAGCTGCGAGACAGAATTGCTATCCCGACCACAAAATATCAAGTGGACAAGATGCAACGACCACGCCTTGTCTACTGGCCAAGTTTTCATAAAGAAACTAAAAGCCGAGAACACCTGGATCTTCTCTACGGATGGTACTAAACCATTGCAGATCAGATGCGACAAGAAAATCTCTGGTTATGAGGTAGTGGAAGGAGCAGGCATCTTAAACATGAGAGGCAACTGTCAAGCAACTATAGAAGGTACAAAACTCATAGCCTCCGGGTCTATCACAGAATATCAAAACACTACCTTTAGGCCACCATTGGGAATCAATATTTCACACCTTATTCCAGAAATGACACATCACCACGTCAAAATTATGCAAGAACACCAGGAAAAGATGTTAGAATTGGACACACACCATGAGGAAAATTCAATAGCATTACAAAAAATAGAACGCCAAGCACAAAACTTAGCTACTTATCATCGAACAACGCGAATGATACAGTACGCTACATACGGTTTTCCAGCATTTGGAGGAATAGTCATTATCATCATAGGATTTGTTTTGCGCCGCTGGATCAATCAACGACAACAAAGCAACAACCAAGAACCTCCATGCTCGAAAAGGAACCCACCTTTTGAACTCAAGCAGACCCCAGGAGCTAGGAAAATAATATCGCGACCTATTCCGTTATCCATAACTGCTTTTCCAAACGACCTACCCGCTATAGAACCATCAATTACAAAAGACGCATTCAGTAGGTCATCACGCGAAATTCCAGAGTTTCCGATTTGGACATTGTAATATATTAAAATAAATCAACGTTTTCATACATACATCCGATAGGGCGCCCCACTCCGGAATTATAGGTCAAAATTTAGAACATAAGCGAACCGAGAGCAGATCAAAGTATCAATCACAAACCGCAATTAAATACGTGACAATAAGTAAAGAAAAAGTTAAGCACCGCAATGGAGACATCGAGAATGGAAAAGGAAATCATCCCGCAAGAAACCCTGGCAGAAAGGATTCTGTCGCAACTACTCAGAGCTCCGTTTTCAAGAAGTTGCTGCCTCCGCGCCGCCACTGTCACTATACAGTGATGTACACTATACAGTGTGTAACATGTTATCTGGCGAAGAAGATAGAACTGGAGGAGGAAGCAGACCAATGGAGATACCAGCCAGTCCACTATCTGGTGAGGAAGGATAGGCCAGCTTGGGTGCAGAGGTGTACGGGCTGCCTTATAAAGGTCCTAAGAGAGGAAGATCCAGGGGACTACACCCCGGTTATATCCGGGCATTTTTAGCAACAACACCAAGGTACCTGCCGGTCTTTCCAGTAGTCCCGTTCAGAACCTAGGCATCGACCGCCCGACCGTCAAATTCAAATGAACAAATTGGAAATTGTAAGAAAAGAAAAAGAAAACCCTTGTAAACTTATTATTAAATTAAATTAAATTAAACCGGAGAAAAAAAATATATATATAATAATAGAAGAAGAAACAAGCGTTTTCCTTTTCGGTATTACGAAGAATAACCCAAAAGCAATATTATACAGAGGAGGCGAGTCAATCAGTTAGTTAGTCTTTCAGTCAGGATTAGTCAATCCGGGATCAGAGCGAATCTCTGACCCTCGCCGCGACGCGAGAGCTGTAACACTGTAACAGCGAGAGCGTATCGCGTAGTAACGGAATATCGCGTAAAGAGTCGAAGGGAACAGCTAGTAATTCCGCAAAGTTCGAATCTGCCTCTTCTTTACCGCATAGAGGAACTCCGCGAAGTACGAAGTAGGGAAGTACGTGAAATAAAAGAACTCGCGACGCGAAACAACCCTGAGTGACCAGCGACCGGCTACACTTTTTTTTTTTTTTTTTTTTTTTTTTTTAACGTGGAGAAATCCTCATAGGACACCCCGAACCCTTGGGGAGGGCTCGGGGTAGTGTCGGACTTTTACCGACTAAAACTCCACGGTGGCCAACCTAAGGCGTGTCGGGGGGGCACTGGGAACTCCGAAGAACACTTCCAGTACCCCCCTAGCCATGCCGAAGCGCATCCCGGGAGGGTTGACTCCCCTCCCTTCCCTTGCGGCACATCTAACTTCGACGACATGTAGTGGTCACACTACATGCCGCCGCCCCCCTAGGGTCGCTATGCAATGGCGACTTGGGCCCCGAACCCAGGCCGTCTGCGACCCCGCAATGACCCGCAGCCAGTCAGACCCTCGGGGGCCTGAGGCCCCGTCAGTGGTTCGAGCCGGCGTCGGGCCATTGCTCCCCTCCCCGTGACCCGTGTCTAGGGGCCTTACTGCGCCGGGGCGGGCGGAGACCTTTGTCTCGCCCGTGGCCCGGCCCTGGCCCTTCCCCTGCGGGCGGGATGGGAGTGCCGCTCCCTATCCCGCTCCGCGGCCTCCTTCTGCAACATAACTTGCTCGCAGAAGGAGGCCATTGCTTTCCACGGCCTCTCGCCCGTCACCATAGATGCTACTACGGCTTCCGGCGAGAGGTCGTGTCCCACCCCCTGTTTCAGGACACGGCGCTCTTCTGCCCACGCTGGGCAGACTTCCAGCGTGTGCTGCGCCGTGTCCCGTTCCTCCCCACAATGGTGGCAGATCGTCGTCGCTTCCCGCCCAATTCGACACAGGTACTCCCCGAAGCAACCGTGCCCGGAGTGCACCTGCGTCATGCGGTAGGTGAGTCTACCAAATGCTCTGTCCCGCCACTTATCAAAGTGCGGCAGGACAGCCCCGACGGCCCTTTTAGAGGCACGGACAGCTTCGAGCTGCCCGGTCCATTCCTCGATCAGGGCACGCCGGGCTAGACGCCTCGCCTCGCGGACCGCCTCTGCCTCTGGCGGCCGCCCGCTGTCCCGGAGCGCGCGCAGCCGGACGTAAACAGTCCGGTCGTGCCGCGCGAGCAGCTCCAAGGGCGGGAGTCCCGCCAGGGCCGTCGCCGCCTCGTACGAGATGGTGCGGTATCCCCGAATGACTCTAATGGCCAGCCGCCTATGTAGGCGCCGCAGCATCGCTATGCTGCGTTTGCTGGCCATCAGGTCTGGGGCCCAGACAGGGGCCCCATAGAGGACCATCGACCGCACCACCCCAACATAGAGGCGGCGAACTCCTTCCGCAGGTCCCCCGAGGTTCGGGAGGAGGCGGCCCAGTGCGGCCGCCGCTCTCTCCACCCGGGGGACGAGGCGATCCATATGATCGGCGAAGCGCCATTGGCTGTCGAGGGTCAGGCCCAGATATTTCATCTGCGCCCTCACCTCGACAAACGACTCACCCACCCTGACCCGCAAGCCGGGCGGGGGCTCCCCACGACGAAGCCGGTCATAAAACCATATGGCCTCACATTTGTGGGGAGCGACCTGTAAGCCCAGCTCACGGATCGACGCGACGACGACTGCCACCGCCATTTCCGCTAAGCGGATGGCTCTCCCAAAGCTCACCCCCCCGACCAGCACCAACGTGTTGTCCGCATAACACGTCAGGCCTACGTCGGGGGGGAGGCGGGCTCGCAGCACGCCGTCGTATGCGATGTCCCATAGCAAGGGGCCCAACACTGACCCCTGCGGAACACCGCGCACGACCCTACGCCTCCTTCGGTCGCCATCTCGGCCGGTGTACTCTATCCACCTGTCACTCAGGTAGGACCGGATAATCCTACACAGGTACGGGGACACCCGCATACGTTGGAGGGCCCCCAGTACCTCTCCCCAGGGAAGGGTGTTAAATGCGTTGACGATGTCCAAGGACACCGCCAACGCCACCCCACCTCGGGTAACGGCCTTCTCCGAGAGGGACCTGACGCGGATGATCGCGTCGATCGTAGATCGTCCCTCTCGGAAGCCATATTGGCTGGAGGCCAAACCCGGTCCCACCGTCGACAGGTGGTTTGAGAGGCGGGCAGCAATTATTCTTTCGAACAGTTTGCCCGCCTCGTCAAGCAAGCACACCGGCCTATACGCCGAAGGCGTGTCCGCGGGCCGTCCACCCTTCTTGAGGAAGACCAACCGCGCCCGCTTCCACTCTGCGGGGAACGTGCCCGTGCGAAGGCAACCCCCCAGCAGCCGCCGAAACCTTGAGCTCAGGACGCTTACTGCCCGGGCCAATACGCGGCGGGGAACACCATCGAGACCAGGCGCCACATTTCGTGCCGCCGTCCGTCTCAGTGCCCCGGCCAGCTCCTCGCGTGTTACCCCCATCTCCTCCTCGGACCACGTTACTGGCGGTTCCGAGGGGTCGTGGCGGGCGGTATCCTGCTCCCGGTCTATGCCAGGGAACAGGGCTTGTACCACCCACTCTAGGAGACAGGGGTCCAGGGTCTCCGTTAGTGGAGGCGCTCAAGGGCGTAGTTTGCCCATTACCATCTTGTATGGGCGCCCCCACGGATCCCTGTTCGACTCCGCGAGGAGTTCCTGCCATGCCCGGGTCTTAGCGTCCCTGATGGCGCGCTGCAGAGCTCTGCGTTTCTCGCTGAAGATCTCGTATAAGCGCGCCACCTGCTCATGGCCGGCGCGCCAACGACGGCGGGCGCGAGTATACTGACGCCGCGAGCGGACGCACGCCTCGCGCAGGCCGCCCATCTCGGACGACCACCAGTACGCCGCGCCCGGGCGGGAGGCAGGCCTGGCCCTGGGCATAGCGGTGTCACACACCGCCGCCACTGCCCTAGCGAACCAGGCCATCTCCTCGCCTACGTCGCCGACGGGCCCAACCGGTACCTCCGGCCAGGCCGCTGCCTGTATTGCCGCCTCCAAGAGGTTCTGGTCCACCTTTCTGGTGGACCATCGCGGTGGTGGGCGAGACCGAACGACCGGCTACACTAGCGAGGTGATATCCTTGACTTTGTACACTCAGTTAAGAAGAAAGTGTTGGTATGTAAACTGCGACTTGATAAATACATATATAATTGTTAAACCTAAACAAGATTTACCAGTTTCACTTTTCTCTCTCCCCTTCCACTACATGTAAGAGAAAGTTTAATCAAGGTGTGTTTTAGCACTTTAAAAAAGCAAAAACGCCTAAGGTTGATCTCCGCCGCTTGAGACAACCGCCGTCTGGTTAGGACGTAACAGGTGAAGTGATCAGTACTAGTGACCGCGAAGTGTTGTAAATGCAAGATGGCTTCTTGTGGCATCGTATACCTGTGATCAGCGCTACCTAGCCATCATCCCCCAATGATTGGGATCGGCACATTGACCCAATGAAGCAAGTGTTCAAGAAGCAGGTGAATCCCTCTCCGAATAAGTGAGTTTTACCGATAGTAATTACTCGTATTACTAAAGTCATATTATTAATCTCAATTTATTTAAACATTTTTTGCCTTGGTCCGTCATAATTAAAAAAATAAAAATCAATGTTTGCATACTTTTTACCGATTACAGCAACTAATACGTCCAATTTTTGTTCATTCATTATAGAATAAGTGTTCTTGTACAGTTTTCAATGTTTTAATACACAGTAAAATAACGTACAGTCCGCAGGAACTACGAAAACATTGCTTTTTATTTTTTTTATTATGGCATTACTTTACTAAATCAGCATTTTAAAATTCTTTTTCCCCGTTTTTTATGTTTTACAACTTGGATAATTAATTTAAAAATCTGAAAAATTTCTATGTGTCGCGATAGCTAACGTGTTCCTGATTTTTTTTATAATGTTCCATCTAATAGTTTAAGAGAAATTGCGCAATAACATAGAGATCTTGAGTTTCTTGTACAAAACTCGAGGACAGCAATTAGTGAACACTATGCGTAGCTTGCGCACCGTCACTGGTCGGCCGAGCGCTCGCTGTTCGCGCTCTCTGATTGGTCGGGGTTTTTCATTAATAACTCGTTAACAAAGCTTCGGAGGACATTTTTGCAAACGAAAATGTTTAGACTCATCCCAGGAATCTCCCATTTCCGACTCCCGCACTTAGTTTGGGACACCCTGTATACCTAACTTGAGTGCGGACCCCTGTAAGAGAAAGAAGGAGGAGGGTGGGAGATCAGCGAGAGATCCGAACTGGGGTGAATCTGTTCTTGTTCTTCCTATTATCTCTCTCTTACTAAGTGCTTTACTGTAGAGGGGGTACTGAAACGACGCTACGAGCAGCCCTGACGCCGTTATCTCTTTTCGTGTAGCATCATGTAGATTGCTGTATAAAATGGTATAAAAGTGAGTGGAAGATAAGCGAGGGTGTTACTTTCCATAGGCAAGTATAAATGAAATTGAAATGCATACATTCTGTAAGAGAGAGTATATTTAATTGCTAGTTAAACCTCCGTAAACCACGTAAGGCATATAGAATTTGAAAATGTCTGAAATCTTTGTTTTATTTGATCCTATCACTACAAAAAATATACAACACCATTTTTAAGCTTTTTTTATTGTAGTCATAATTTGTACGAGAAAGATTTTTGAAGGAAATACCTCAGAATTTACAACCCAGAATCACAAAATATAGTGTAATATGTAGCAAGCATTTTACTACAGATTCTTTCACATATACGGATTGTCAACGCCGTCTGAAAACCAGGGCAATACCCACACTGTTTGAAAATGATGCTGATCATTTAGTATATCTGAAATCTGAAAGAGTATGACATACAATATACTCAAATTATACATGTATATATTTTTCAAGTTCAAAAATTATTTAAAATTTTATTTTAGTGTGTACAATGTGAGCCCTCAACTTCTACTACCAATGTGGTACTTCACGAAGAGGAGTCTCTAATTGATGATCCATTAGACAACACAATGGCACTAACTTTTCTTTATTTTTTTATAATTTCTTTCATGAAACTTGAATGGAAACCTAACATTAGATATTACTGTTACAGGAGAAATGTGATAACCAAAAAATGGAAGACGTTAGTGTTCAAACGTCAGGGACATATATGGCATGTGATACTCCAGAAATGAAAGACATTAGTGTTCAAACTCCAGAGACATATGTGGCATTACATAATGAACTACAACATTTGTGTAAAAAAGTAATCCTACTACGGAAACGGTTACGACGATGAGATATCCGAATCAATAGTATGACTGATGTCATCGAACATTTAAAGCAAAATAGATTGTGTACCCTTACAATGGAAGAGGTATTATCCAATAGGTTCAGTGATTTTACCTTAGATTTATTTAATAATGAGATGCGAAATTCTTCTGTTGATTTATATGCTAAGCGATACAGCGAAGAAATGAAAAGTTTCGCGTTAACTTTGTATTTTTATTCACCAAAAGCATATCACTTTATAAGGAGCAAGATAAACTTGCCTCATAGCTCCACATTGCGTAACTGGCTAAGCATCTATGATTGCGAACCAGGTTTTATCGCTGAAACAATAAATTTCTTAAAAGAAGAAGTGAAACAAAATACATATTTACGAAATGTAGCATTTTAAAATGTAGAAATTTTAAAAGTGTCAGTCCGTGTAATTTGTGAAAACCATAGCTTCAATGATAGGATGCGGATGTCTAAATAAACTAATTATTATACCGGTAAATTCTTTAAGTACAACAGAACATACGCGTTGTTTAAGATTATGTTTTGTGTAATACAATTCAATTTCTCCGTGAAATGGTTTTTCTACATATTTTACAATATTATATGTAGCTTCTGACGAGAAGTACAATTTTTCACGGTTAATAAATGTTGTAAAACTATTATAATTATGTTTGTTGACAGTGTATAAAAAATTGAATGCAATGTGGACATGATAAGTTTGTTAGAATTTTCCGTACAACCAGCCCTGTAATACAATTGTAATATATTTGATATGCTTTTGATGAATAAAACGACAAAGTTAACGCGAAACTTTTCATTTCTTCGCTGTATCGCTTAGCATATAAATCAACAGAAGAATTTCGCATCTCATTATTAAATAAATCTAAGGTAAAATCACTGAACCTATTGGATACCTCTTCCATTGTAGGGGTACGCAATCTACTTTGCTTTAAATGTTTGATCACATCAGTCATACTATTGATTCGGATATCTCGTCGTCGTAACCGTTTCCGTAGTAAGATTACTTTTTTACGCAAATGTTGTAGTTCATTACGTAGTGCCACATATGTCTTTGGAGTTTGAACACTAATGTCTTTCATTTCTGGAGTATCACATGCCATATATGTCCCTGACGTTTGAACACTAACGTCTTTCACTTTTTGGTTATCACATTCCTCCTGTAACAGTAATATCTAATGTTAGGTTTCCATTCAAGTTTCATGAAAGAAATTATAAAAAAATAAAGAAAAGTTAGTGCCATTGTAGTGTCTAATGGATCATCAATTAGAGACTCCTCTTCGTGAAGTACCACATTGGTAGTAGAAGTTGAGGGCTCACATTGTACACACTAAAATAAAATTTTAAATAATTTTTGAACTTGGAAAATATATACATGTATAATTTGAGTATATTGTAAGTCATACTCTTTCAGATTTCAGATATACTAAATGATCAGCATCATTTTCAAACAGTGTGGGTATTGCTCTGGTTTTCAGACGGCGTTGACAATCCGTATATGTGAAAGAATCTGTAGTAAAATGCTTGCTACATATTACACTATATTTTGTGATTCTGGGCTGTAAATTCTGAGGTATTGCCTCCAAAAATCTTTCTCGTGCCTCTTGTTGTATTGGGAATCTGTACAAAATCAAAAGTTCCATTAATCCTCAGTGAATCATGGTGAACAAACATTCTTGTGCTATTAATTTCGTTTTAAATATTTATTTACAAATTATGACTACAATAAAAAAAGCTTAAAAATGGTATTGTATATTTTTTGTAGTGATAGGATCAAATAAAACAAAGATTTCAGACATTTTCAAATTCTATATGCCTTACGTGGTTTACGGAGGTTTAACTAGCAATTAAATATACTCTCTCTTACAGAATATATGTATTTTTAATTTCATTTATACTTGCCTATGGAAAGTAACACCATCGCTTATCTTCCACTCACTTTTACACCTTTTTATACAGCACGCTTTAACCATTTTGCAAATTCTTTGAAACAATAAACACTTTTCTATACAGCAATCTACACGATGATACACCAAAAAAGCTAATGGCGTCAGGCCTGCTGGTAGCGTCCTGGCAGCACAGTTGTTGATGCTCGAGCTCGAGGGAGGTGGTCAACCTGTTGCACAAAACTAAGATTTACCGTATTACCGTATGAAGGCCTCATTTAAGTTAAGCATTTTATTTTATTATTGTATAAGTATAATTTTTTTTTACATTTCGTTCATTTAATTGTACTGAGTTCTTCTTTGTTTATTTTTGAATTGTAACTTGAGTTAACATACCCGATAGTTTCTTTGTTTTTATTTTGATTACGCTCTCTCTCGAATTTCTCACCGCCGCTAACATAATGTAACAATATAACTAAAATATAAATTTAATATAATAAAACATAAGGATATCGTTTGTGCACGTATGTCAATTGTACCAGTAAGTTGTGCTTAGCATTTGAGGTTAATAGATTAACATACTAGAAAATAAGAAATTACGTGAACATATATATGATATAAGCAGATCGAAAGTAAATACATAACTTTTCCGTTTATTTATAATAAAATATCCACATAAAATAACGTTTAGAGATATATAATCGTTAAAAAGAACCTTGTATACTTAAATAGGTATATCCATACTTGTTAAGAAACAGCCTTTTGAGCATGCAACAACTCTTGTTTACTTCGATTTTAAAACAATTTTAAATTATTATAGTGTTATTATTTGAAAAACAATATCAGTGCAATCTGATTATATCTATCATAACTTAATATTCCGATGAATACTGTCTCTCAAATAATAATGATATAACAATTTAAAATTGTTCTATAAGCCATATAAAAAGTAATGGTGCAGAAATAGGTCCTAATCTACAATGTGTTCAAAAAACTGTTTCTTAGTGTATAATGTATCCTATTTAAATAAATGATAAACAAGCTTCTTTTTAACAATTATATTTTTTTGGATGTTGACATCAATTATAATAAGTTAAGCTAAAATGTTTGTAAGTAACTTGTAAATAGTTGTATACAATGTTTAATAATAAATCAAAAAGTAATAAATCAAATCCGCTGCTTCTATTGAAAGTTGTTTTTCATATTTTGTATATATAATATGAGGCATTTGGAATAATATAGGCAAACTCAACATTTTTATGGCAGCCTACACACATTCCGCCCATTTATGCTTCTCTTCAGTATAAATTAAAATTTAATAAAAGAATTGCTTTTGGATGTTTAGAATATCAATAGTAAGAGCGAACTCTATAATTTTCACTGTGCTAAGTCTGCCACTCCCAGTGCATTTACTCCTACACTAATATATAGGATCATGTTCTTTAAATAAGGTTGAGAGAATATTTAAACTTGTAGGTACAGTTATGATTGCTAATATACTTAAAAAAAAATTAAAAAGTAATTATTAACATGAAGATACAATGACTTTTTGTTGAGTTCACCCATATGGAAAATATTTAAAACACATTTTCCTAGAAATATGTCTTTGTTGAGTTTATCTTTTCTACTCCAAATGTCTCATACTATTACTAAATTCAGTAAAATGGTAAAATTACACATTTATCATTGCAATATTACCTATATTAACAGAAAGAGGAAAAATGAGTATTGCATTGATATCAGACTATTTGGAGACATATGAGGGAAGAGACAAATTTTTACGAACTTTGTCATATGTAGCAAAGTTTCTAACACTAAATGCATCCTCAAGAGAAACAGAAAAAAAATTAAAAATATTCAGTAGCCAGATGAGTGAATGTAGAGTGATATTAAGATTACTAGATGATATACCAGTGATTCATTATGCCATGACGTATGGGTGGGGAAGGGGAGTAAGTATGTAACATAGAGACACTAGAACAAATAAAAGAACCATTATAACATAAAAATCATGTTCTTCGAGATTATATTTATGAATAAAATGTACAGATTTATACTATTTTTTTAGAGACATATAAATTTCATATATAATCTAATAGGAATCAGATTGGTTGATCAAATGGGTTGAATTGATGCAAATTGTAGTGGACATCATATACTGTCCAATAGAACACATTTCTTGGGCTGGAGAACACAAACTAATTAAAATTAATAATGAAATATGGGACAAAGCTTCAACGTGGTTTTGGATTATTTCTCTACATTTATCATTAATAAAGTATGTAAAAAGATATGTATATATACATTTGTCAATATATTATTGAAATAATTGGAAAATATATGCATGCATCTTGCTTTAGATCTGTAAGAAAATTCAAGCAGTTGAATAATTGTGGAAGGGAACTCCATAAAATTAAGAGTGATAAAAAGTAAGTATACAGACAATACTAATGTGTTTAATTCAATTGTTAATTATTTGTTGTTTTAATAATTGCTTTTGCTTTAACAGGATAGTTTTGAAAGTGATAGACAAACAAAAATTATGTGAATTATTGACTTGCACACGATTAATATTGGATATTAGTTATGCTGTTAGCTATTTACCTTCTGGTGTACTTTGGGGTGGCCGATTAAAAACTTGGCAAGTTGGAGCTCTTGGAACTTTGTCTTCCTTAATTGGTTTGTACCAAGCTTTAAACAAACGTATAGAAAAGGAGTGTTGACATTTAGGATATTAATATCTACAGAGGAGGTTTATATACTGTTTGAGGAATTACTGTTAAAATTATAAATGTTGTATAAAAGCATAAATTACAAATATTTGTAATCATGTTGTGTAATTGAATTTTTTCATTTAGTGTGAAATATTATTTTATACATTACAAGGTTATATAATATCATTAACATAATGAATAACAATTTATTATTTTCAATACAATACAATACAATAAGGTATGCTTCAACAAGAATATATGTATTAGTAAAGAAGCTAAAGCAATATAAATTATTGATTAATTATTTATTGGACAAAGCTTACTTGATTTTACGCTAATAAGTGTACTAATACAATGTGCCTCGTAACTAGTGAATTAAGCAAAAGAGTGGTAATTCTACATGGAAAATAACTGTTTCATTAACTTTATTTTATAAAAAATTAAATTCGAATTTCTACTGAGAGAAGTAGAGTTACGTAGAAGTACAAAGAGACAAGAGGAACACTTGTTACTTGCTGTAGGCAAAGTTGTGGTTGACTAAGAGAGTTCCCTTGACCCCTCTATACTCTTCAAGTGTTTAAGTTATCTCAAATTCAAACGTAAACTAAAGGACATAATATAAGAGGCATAGACATAGAATAAGAGGATAAAAATTGTTCCTAAATTAAAATTTGACTCATGATAAACCATTTGATTGTTTATAATTAAAAACCAATTTGTGCAAAATCTGAACCTTGCATATCAACTAAGAAGGTAGTGAAGGACAGAAATAGTACATAAGTCACGTTTTTGCCTAATTTCTGCCAACCTATTATATGCAATACCCAAATTAACTTTTTGTTATCAACTATCGAATGACTCATTACGAGTCCAATTTTAAACAGAGGTATTTTTGACCTCATATTTGACCATGTTCTTTTATTGAAAATAACGCAATCCATACAAGTATCAATTTTTATTTTGTGACTATGTAGAACTACTTCCCTTCTGTTTATATCACTAATTATGAGGCACAATGTATATATTTTTACTAATATTTGAATTATTATTACATATTTATATCTTTGTATGTTATTAGTTTTAAATTGTTGACTTAGATTTCACAATCAGTAAAAGTAAAAGAATTGGAGGCACTTTTCTTACGAACATAAAAAAAGGTACTTTGCTACTCATGGCACAATATATTAATAATCGTTTTGTGATTAAATCTCATAAAAGTTTTAAAAAAGCTTGACGTTATGCATATCAGTAACAGTCTTGTTTCGTTAATAGTAGGTCACCCTGTATCATATGGTTATCAATAATTTAAAAATAATTTCGGTTTTTCACGTTAGAATAAAATCTGTGGAGATTACATTAAAAGGCACGACTTATTAAAAGTTTGTAAACAAGATATTTTCGATAAAAGAGCATCTTTAAAATTTCCGTTGATTCATTATCTTTCTGCCATTAGCTTACTAACATGTAGTTTAATATTTTGTCTTCCATTTAGAATCACTCTTAGGTATATTAGGTCACTTTTTCGTTGACTAAAATTGTTATGGATACATTTGAAGCTTTTGTAAAATATTACATACGTATGTCATTTGATATAGGGTGTTTATTTAAAAACTTCACATCTAAATATCTCAAAAACAATGCATTTTCAAAAAAAAATGTTTCATACAAAAACTTCTTCTTTTTTCTTATAGAATAAGGATCTGTGAATGAAAATATAGGTTTCTATTTAAAAAAAGAAAGTTAAGTTTCAAATAACTTTAAAAACACCCAACAAATAAATAACAAACAGGATAGTTGTATTCCCTTTAAAACCGTGAAACTTTTGTATTTAACATTTTTCCTAAAAATGCATTCCTTTTGAGATATTTAGACATGAAGTTTTCAAACAAACAACCCATGTATTGCATTGAAGCACTTCACGTGACCATGTGCACATGGCTTTCGCACACATGCGCATAAAATGATATTGTTATTCTTTTATGTGCATTGCACTTTTTGTATTCATTCGCTTTCCTAAATTCAACGAAACGTTAACATCTCAAAATTACAATAAATTCTTTCATATTTGATAAATAAAATCAAGATTAACAGTCTAACTTGTAGTTAATTATATCCATTATAAATTATAAATCTTAATTATAATTTTCTACCTTTAGAATGTTTACCAATAATAACTTATGAAATTATGAATTATAATGATCAATATCGTTACGTTGTGAACAAATAATTAAGCTTTTTAATCCTATCTGAGCTTTCACAACTTAATTTAATTTAAAATTAATATAATCTATGCTACCAATTAATATTTACTGTATGGTTTTCATAAATATTACATTACCTATCAAATTTTCTTAGCAAGAACATTTAACGTTTAGTATTTCATAGAAGCATACAATCTGATAGTTAGAATATGAAGAAGGTGAAATACGTATTTTTAAAAAGTCAGTCTTTAACAATAAGGAATATAATTATAATAAAGAAAAGGAGAAATGACAATGGAAGACTATCTGCAAAAATATAATTTTTTAATTCACTCAACAAAATGATATCAAAACATCAGAAACATGATTAGAGGTAATACCACAAAATATTGTTGAAAGAGGATACGTAACATAATATAGTAACAAAAAATAAAAACAGAATCAATTGACTATAATCCGCACCAGAATCATAGACCTTGTACTTTTCCATTTCATCATCAGTTAAACAGTCCTTTCTAACAAATTCTTGTAAAAGCTATTACACTTTGACTAAGAATGTTAATTACTATTATAATGGTTATTTGGCAATGTTTATATGGTACAATCTAACATAAAACTACAGTAATGGAGAATGTAGCTTAACAACTTCGAGAAGTACTCTGAATATATGGACTGTTCACAAATATCGGAATACTAGAACGATTTTAGAGATTGGCTAACTTGACTAGTATTCCATAGAAACATATTGTTTCTATTATGCTAAATTAAATGCATTTTCTGCAAAAAATATTAAATTATTACTTCCTCCTTCCAGCAGAATGTTGGAATAATTGAATTTCTTTGAATAATTTATGATCGAACATCATATTCTACTGATAAATTTTTATAATGACGTATTATATCTTACGAATTCTTAATAATCACCAACTTAACCTTTCTCTCTTTAGAATAGTTCAGTGGCTTCCCATTTTATCGCATAAAAATTATTGTCACTATAAAAGCCACAATGGAGCCTATAAGAATTTAGTATTAATATACATTTATAATGCATAACTGGTGTGTAATACAATGTGTTTCTTAATGATACAATTATATTCCTTGGAATAAAATAATCAACAAGAGAACCAGTCCCTAAGTAAACATACTAAATAAAAGTATTGTTTATTAAACACGATAATAGTCGTGTTCGAAATAGGAACTTTTCATGAAACACAATTCTTAACTTCGTCTTTTTGTATGTTCAATATCTTAGTCTCTTTGATACGTTTGCTGATCAGCTGGTATATCTGGTATTTTTGTATATCGTCAAACCAGCTGCCTTCAGCCCCGTGATAAAAACTAAATTTGCACTCTGTCAGTAAGTCAGTTAACGCAACATCTGTGCGAAAAGAAATAGTCAAAAAGAAGTGAATTCGACCGTGAGAGAACAGCTCGACCGTTGTACTTAAATTGCAGTGTTATTCATTCCTCGAGATCTGTAATTTACGTTTGGCGATAATCCAACTACTTGATTCGTCTTCGAATTACGCATCAAAGGCTTATGATGCCACATTGTTTCCACAGAGTGTTGCCACAACCAACAACTGCGACAGAAGTATCGGAAACACACCTAAATAAAAAAAAAATTATTTAGATACAAAAATATAGGGTTCAACAGATTTTTAATGTGCTGTTACAAATATGTGAACGAAAAGTGCTTCTTATTTGTATCACATGCTACATAATCACGCTATTTTTAAGAACATTGTCTTTAAATTTTGCAGTTATTTAACTTTACATGTAATTTCGTTAATTATAATCCGACCTAATTATAATCCGCATTTAATATCTTTTTTGTCCAGAAATTATGCCTATCAATCACACCCGGGACGGTGCGAATTTTTCGGATGACTTAATACAATAAATTAATTGGTATTACTTTCGCGAATATCCAACAGCAAGTGTAAACCTTTAAGTTTTTCCCTTTGTAATAACTAATCCATGTACAATACCTATATTTATTTTTTACGAATCCATTGTCTCCAAATCTAGTCAGGGTTAAAATGATCATCTTATTCGAGACAATTTGTATTGTTAAGTTCAGCATTTTAAAATCTGTCATTGTACAAAGTCTGATTACGAAGTTAGAATTTTTAAATAGAATGCACAATGATGCTGGTATATCTGTCCGGATTTACGATCAGTTTCTATCCCCACTAGTTTTTGAAACTCATCTTTCAAAATTTCTGTATTGTTGTTTGTCTTGACATCCAAACATACCTGTCTTTTCTTATTTTCCACAATTGAAAACTGGGAATTGTCTTTATTGCAACAAAACGCGGTGATAAAAAACCGCTGGTTTGTAACGCGCGCCTTAATCCGGCATTACTCTATTTATAAATTAGTACTTTTCGTACAGCATATACGTGGTTGTATGTTTAGAATGTAAATAAAAGGAGTGAAATATTTATTGATATAATGTTCATACCACTTCGCGACAAAAATAAGGTCCCTGTTGCACAGAACATATAGAACACATAGAATCTTCTAGATATGGGTCTACTTGCACCTATTAAAACGATTATTAGATCAATGTCATTTGAGAAAGAAATTACAGAAAGTTCTTACTTTATAGAATATAACAAACCTTTTTTGTAAATTTGGCAGTTTTTATTTCTATAAAAGCAGCAGAAACTGCCTTCATATAAGAATGCTTTGTACTAAATGTAACACGACCAGATCCTATTGGATACTTGTGTTTGTCAGTATCAATACCTAAAATAAAATCAGTTTTTAATATTATTTGTTCAGAAATATAAATTGGTGATTACATTTTTAATACAATTTTTACCTGCATAAATAACGCCATGGAACAAATCATCCATGATTTTTGCTAAACTACAAGCTGTTAACATTCCGTGAAGAGCTCCAACAAATACTGTTTTATGAGGATCAAGTTTTTGTGATGAAGATTTAACATAATTACTATCTTCAAGGACCCAAGGTATTACTTGTACCTATGTTACAATAAGCACACGAAGATAATATTACAATTACAAAAAAAGGTAGTAAATAATAAGAATGTATGTAAAAAGCAATACCTCTTTTGCCTTTGTACGTTTAGACGATATTTTGTAATACCAACTACCACCGTTAGTAAAATCATGTGTACAACACGCCAACAATGTCCTCACCTCAAAAATGAAATTCTCTTTTTATTTGATATTGGAGATAAAATAAGATGATGTGAAGTGTTTTTTACCTGTTTCTCAGATTCAAATATGATATATACATATCCTTTTGGTTGTGTAGAGGATTGATCTTTTCCCGGCCATTCTACCCGTATCTGACCAAATTGCTTGAAAGTTGCAACTAAAAGAGATTCAGTAATATCCCAAGGTACACCACCAAGAAATACTTTGGAAGAGTAACCAGATGGTTTCTGAGTTCGTTGTGGCAATATACCGCTCCAAGTACAAGTCGGATCACAAAGTGCTACAACATATATTTTACGTAATTTCATGATGATGTCTATATTATTAATGTACATTTTGTTTCATTCCTTATACAGGGCAATTCATCCAACTGTAACAAGATATATATTTTCTATTTTTAATAAAAAATATTGCGGAGAAAAGTTGAATTATTCATCATGGATTACATACTCACGATCATATTTTTTCACAAGTGCAATAATGCATGTGCATTTTACAGTTGCACAATTTTTTGAATGAAAACCTTCCCTTTTTTGTATACATCGATTTTTTTCGTCAATCTATGTAAAAAAGTATTAGGGTAACAACGTCGAAACATTATTAACTTACAAGGTTCCTTGAAAAAATATTTTTGGTAAAGGAGATGTTCAAATACTCCATTGTAGCTCTGTGTAAACTTCCTAGATTGCTTTTTCATTATTGTTTGCTGCATAACAAATACCTGATATGTATTCAGAAATTATTCACATATCAAGATTTTACGTTTTACGATTTTACAAACATTTTCAGCAACATGGTGCTCCAGTACACAATGCAAAAATAGTTACACAAATTCATTGGACGTTCATACGGTATGAGTAAACGTATTCAGTAGATGTTCTCCAACACCGTGGCCACAATGTTCGTCCAATTGGAACTTTCTATATTATTTTCTACGGAGTTATTTAAAAAATAAAGTATACTCACATACTTTACATTCTGCAGAAGACATAAAACGAGAAATAAGACCAAACTGCAAAGCAATAACTAAAGAGCAACTTAACTCGGCTATGAAAAGTATTAAAAAACGTTGCATTAAATGCTTAGAATGTAATGCAAAGGAATTCAAACACCTTTTTTAATAGACATTTTTTTAAAATATTTTGTGAATTAATAATTTTTCGACCATGTTAAACTAGTAATTTGTTACACAGAATGACGACAGGTATTGAAGTATGAAAAAAATGAAATTTCCATTTAAAAAAGTATACAACTGCAAAATACCACGATAAACTTTCTCCTCTAACACTTTCCTAACTCCAGCTAAGGAAAATACATGGCTTGTTACAGCTGCATGAATCATCTGTATACCGTTAATTAAACAGATCATACCAGCGGCACTTCGATGAAATCGTGCTACACGCTCAAGAGAAATTTGAGGATCCAAGATATTTATTGGAGGTGAATTGAGTGTCATCATATGATTTCCAGTAGAACAGCAGTTTTTCTCATGTGATAAAAGATAATTTAAAAAAGTGCCGTTTTGATTCGAGCCATACTGATGACCACGATTATGCCCATGTGAGTGATGATGGTGATGAGCTGACGATGAGTTGTGATGGGCCGAAGATAAGTACTTCTTTACTGCCATTTGTTGAAATGTCGTAGCCCTATTATTTGTGCACAAGTCGTCGGGTGACATCAGGGAACCCAAAGATTGAGGGCAGCATCCATGCGATGATGATGAATTTAATGATAAACAATTCTAAAAAGAAAAATATTTTAAAGCAAATTTAAACATATGTTTCTGAAGTCATTTGATAATATTTATCACTTGGATAATTCTGTTTGCTTACTTCCATAGTACGCACTGTCTACGCAAAGGTGTTTAAGATAAAGTAAATATCTCACTAACAGACCATGTCCCGGTACCTGAACGCTAACGCTAATTTTATTTAGTTTTAAATTCTAATCAAAATCAATACTACTAATGAAAAACAAAAAATGTTATGAAGTAGTATATTCAGTTACTGGGATGCAATTCAAGTGTCGGGATATGCATTTTCGGTTGTCCATTTACTGGGACATTTGACATCTTAATTATTATTAAGATATTGGGATATTTATCTTACCCGCAGTGTGCTTCATAGAGCTGATGATATTTAAGATACCTGTGAGATACTTGGATGGAGAAAAATTTCCCGAAAAGACGCTACACAGATAAACTACTTGAGATACTGAAAATACTCGAAAACTCCAGTATCATTCCATGATATCACACATACTTATACATAATAGACCGAGTAAAGTCCAATTCAAACTGCAATATACTTTACTGATGAAATATAATTATTATGTCCTATATGATATATAATCTTTACAATCTATAGGGTGTAACAAGTATACGTTGAAATATTCTAAGGGGTGGTAGGGAAACTCAAATGAAACACAAAATGTCCTATGGCACAATCGATCTGACTTCACTTTGAATTATCTTGAAGTTAATATACCTATATGTTAAACTAACAATCAGAGGATTCTGTAATTTTACAGATGCATTGAGGAGCAAAAATAAAACAAAAAACTCTTAATATGTTTTGTTGTATCTCTTACGATTTAACTTTTATAAAGCTTTGAAAATTCGAGATCCATTTCCTATATTTCCAATATTTCCTAAAAGTAGAAAAAATTCCAAATTTACATGTATAAGGTGTCTAAAATTGATACAAGCGAAAAGGAGGTGGTTCTATATGAAAAAATAAGTAAAAAATATACAATAAACTTTTTTTGATATCGGGCTTCATTTTCAAGAAAATTGGGTTGAATTATGGTCGGATGCAGGCGTACGAAAGTAGAATTTTGTGTGCTTGAAGGGTACACAGGGTATGAGGAAAATTCTCGGTCTGACCACTGACTGTCTCTACGGTACGCTACAAGCACTCCATTTTTCTCGTTCACACTTCAAACGTCTAAAACTGTAGTTCGGTACATTTGTACTCAGCCAAAATTCAAAGTCAATTTTCTTGAAAACGAAGCGTGATATCAAAAATTCTTATTTTAAATTTTCATCGTATTTTTTCGTGCAGAATCACCCGCTTTCCACTTGTATCATCAGTTTTAGGATACCCTGCATGTATACCGTATAAAGTTTAATATACAAGGTGATCAGTTTAACTGGAAATTCTCCATTGGGCATTGGTAGAACTTACAATGTTCACAGCATTTAGAATAAATAATTTCAACCAAGAATCTCAGCTACCTGGGTAAGATCAGCAGCTCTATTTAGTGCATTTACGGCTGCATGTACCGTTCAGAGCTGGTAAATTTGCACCCGCGGCAGCGCAGGGGCAAGAGAGATCCCTCGCTCGCATCCATTAACTTCGCTTTTGATGACTAGTTGTGACCACTTCGGCCCAAAAACGCTTCGACCAAAGTACGTGTGAAATCAGGCGAGGTCTATCCACTCTAACCAATTAGACCTCTATATTTTCCAGACGCAAGTTTATCAGCTCTGTACAATACAATGCTCACGCGAGGAGAAGGCTAGTGGGACAGCACAGGGGTCAGGAGGGGTCCGTCTAACCCCATCACGAACCACCATCTGTCTTGCTCTCGACATGATCCGTTTAAATTCATTGTCGATGTTTGTCATTTCTTTCAGCCAATACGGATAATATGCATGATGGCAAGTCGATGTGCAGAATTTCTAAAACGGAGTGGGGTTCTGTATGCCAATTGGACCCGCATTCTTTTGCTCCCCATACACTACCGTCCGCAAGTATTTGGACACTTTCATATTATGGAAAATGCATAAAGTATAGTTGATGGTGGAATTTAGCAATTCTAGTTAAACAACAGGGTATCGGTTTTTCACACTTCTAATAATCGCCGTTGCGATGACAAAGCGGGAATCCAGGTACGAACCAATGTAGTTTTTTCTGATTCCTTCCAATTTGAAGCCCCAGCAGGTACTAAAGGGGCGTTATCATCAATACAGCATTGTCAATTAATTATGTAATACCTAATTATGTAAAAATTGCTAAAACTCACTATTTAACATCTACTTCACTGAAATATCAATTTTTTTTGCGTTACTTTCTTTACTATTTGCAACATTTGACTAGTTATTAATGTTATACTGATAATAATAAATTGTTGAATAATGAATCTTATAGAATTAAAATTTGTTTACCCTTTTTGCTACCTGTGGTGCCTCGAATTGGCAAGAATCAGGAAAAAATACGTTGATTCGTACCAGGGTCCACAATTGGCCATCGCAACGCCAATTATTAAAAGTGTGAAGATGCCCTGCTGTTTTATTGAAATTGCTATATTCCGCCGTCGACTATACTACAACTAAAATATTCTAATATAATTTTGGTTACAGATCTTATCTTAGGCAATTATTGTACAGGTATAGCCCTCCTACAACACGGCATCTTATAACACGGTTTCGCTATAACACGATTCATAAATTGCGGGAACCCTCCTACAACACGGCATCCTATAACACGGTTTCGCTCTAACACGATAAGAAAATTGCAAAAACCTTTGTACAACACTGTACTTCTACAGCCGCGGCGAGGTTTGCCGTCTTAAAGACACAGTGTTGCGGAAAGTATTTCTTTTCATCTCCGTGGCCTGAAAACAAAAGTGTCTCACACTGCTGGTCGGCAGTCTGCGTCGAGCCACGGTGTGTTAAAGAATAACTTTTTCGTCTTTAAGACATTAAGTTTCAGTCCCAAGCCATGTCCGATAAAGATAAAAAAACAACGTTTAAGAGGACATTTATTTCTTTAGAAGTAAAGATACAAATATTGGATCGTCTTTTGAAAGGAGAAAAAGCATCTCACATTGGAAAAAGTCTTAATCTGAATGAAGCAACAGTCCGGACTATTAAGAAAAGTGAAAAAGAAATAAGAAGTGCAGTTGCTGCAGGATCTTTGACATCCGCAAAACGTGCAGCTTGCCCCCGGGCGCCAATAATTGAGAAGATGGAAAAGGCACTCGGCATTTGGATTGATGACAGCTGTCAAAAAAGAATTCCATTGGATGGTAATATCATTAAACAAAAAGCACTCAAAATCTACAAAGACCTTAAAGAACATTTAAGGTGTCTAAAGATCGTCTAACGCTCCTTTTGTGCAGTAATGCGTCGGGGGACTTTATGACAAAACCCTTGCTAGTTTATAGATCTTTAAATCCTCGTGCACTTAAAGGCGTAAATAAAAACACCTTACCGGTATATTGGAAAGCAAATCCAAGAGCTTGGGTAACTGGAAATTTATTTAAAGATTGGTTTTTAAATTGTTTTGTGCCAAACGTTGAACGTTATTTAAAGCAGAAAAATTTGAGCTTCAAGGCGCTATTACTATTAGATAATGCTCCATGTCACCCACAAGATTTGAATCATCCCAACGTCAAAATACTGTTCCTACCACCTAACGCTACTTCGTTGCTCCAGCCATTGGATCAAGGTATTATTTATACCTTTAAAACTTATTACATAAGAAGAGCATTACAGTAGATTTTAGACGTAACCGATTCAAAATCAATTAATGTAATGGAAGCTTGGAAGAAATTTTCAATCAAGCACTGTATCGACATCATATCTTTGTCGCTGAAAGAACTGAAAACATCAACGTTAAATGCGTGTTGGAAGAAGATATGGCCCTCTTCAGTTGAAATAGAAAACGTGCGTGAATCGTCAGAAAATGAAATTGATGGCATATTAGAACTTGCTAAATCAATCGGAGGCGAAGGTTTTGAGGATATGGCTATTAAGGACGTTCAAGATTTATTAATGGAAGAAGAAGTTGACGAAGCGGATTTGATGGAAATGGCATCCGAAGCTGTAAATCAAATCGATTCTGAGGATACTAGCATTGATGAAGATTGTGCAGTTAATAATTTAACATTAAAAAAATTACAAGAAGGCCTAAGCTTAGCTGAAAATCTCGAATCATTTTTCTTGAATGCAGACTCTTCCGCTGAAAGAAGCCAAAAATTTAAAAGGGAGCTGCAAAACTGTCTAGCTCCATACCGAGAAATTTACAATGACCTGGTAAGAACCAGCAAGCAAAGAAAAATTACAGATTTTGTTAAGAAGGAAGAAGATGCAAGAACTTTAAATGCAGAAAAAAGTTCTGAAAGTGAAGGCGATATCATTCCACCGAAAAAACGTTCTCGGATGATTATACTGAGTAGTGACGACGAAGAAATTTATTAAATTAAAGTTGCGTTAAATTAAAATAATATTTTTTGTTTTTTCTTTTTCTTGTTTTGTGTTGTACATACGTTTATATTTTTAATAAAAATTAAGTTGTTTATGTAGAATTAAAAAAAATATTTGTTTTTAATAAGTTTTCGGAACGTAACCCCCCTTTTTGTACTGGCTCTGGGTCTCATACAACACGGTTTCACACAACACGGCATTTTCTAGGAACCTATCTACCGTGTTATAGGAGGGTTATCTGTATAAGGTTTACAAATACTGCTGAGAATAATATTTGATGTCAATTAGTACAAATAAAATACTGTATTTCATGCATTTCCAATAACGTCAAAGTGTTCAAATATTTATATGCTGTGATGTACGTGTGTGTGCAAAATATTCGATTTTATTGTCGCATTTCATTGCTTTGCAGATTACTGAGTATGAATGACACGAAACTAAAATGTATAAATCACCGCGAGGTGCATGTGACATTCTGAAAATTAAATGCGTATACATAATGCAGTCGCGCGCGCAGGCACTAGCGGAAAACAAACACTCACACTTATTAGAAAAATAGTCTAGTCTAGAATGTAGAGCAGTGGTGTCAAACACCACTTATTTACTCCTGTAATTTCACTATAAATATAAAAAAAGAACTCAATCTCACCCATTAGGTAGATTAGTATTATTACATAATTTAATAATTACAATTTAAGCTGCTATCACACCAGCGGTTTTTTGACGGGCGATGTTATATCTTTCTTTGTTTTTCCTGATTCTATTTAAAAAAAAAAAAGAGAGAAAGAGAGAGAACTTGATCAAACCATTTACATATTCTCTTTCAAAAAAACTAACCACATCAAATTAAACCTCCCGAGAAACTATTCAACTTCTATTTGAAACATTTTTCACTAAACTTATTGCAAAGCAACGAAAGTGAACAGCAAAAGTGAGTTCAATCACGTGTTCCACTCTGTGTACAGGATGTTAAAAAACCACTCATTGTTATATTGTTAATATTTATATGATCGATAGTACACAATAGTACATATTAACCATACTGATTGTACGTAAAAAGTCTTAGTAAACATAGGTTGAAAGCTCATCCGTTTCTGAGATATAAACATTTTTGTATGTAGTATTATGATTGAATTACTGGTGTCGCATTCGTTGTTCTCATTCAATTTCCATACATATTTACTTTAAAGGAGAAGCTTTCATCGGTAATTGGTGGAAATAGTAGGACATGTGGAATACCTTTTGTAAGGATCAATAAGTTAATCATGTTTCAATCAATCAATTAAAAATGTTTATGTCTCAAACCCTGTTGAGTTTTCGGCCTATGTTTATTAAAGTTTTTTTACTCACAATCAGTATGATGTATACTATGGTGAATGGATTTTTGAACTCCTTATATTTCAAAAAATAACTATTGTCAACGTGTGGCTTGTGATATAGTTACATAATAAATTCTTATATCTTCCGATAATAACACTGTTCAACACGGGTTTGATTTTGTAAGCGTGAATAAACATTTCTTATAGATTTCGACGTGCTGATTACGAATCTGCAAACCGTTTTGTTCCAGAACGTACAGTTTTTGAAAAAATCAATTTTGAAAAAAATGACAAATTTTCAACTTTGGGATTTTTCTGAGCTTTTGCCGTAGTAGTTATTTAGTTGCTCTTTGTACGAAATGATTCTGTGGACTCTCCCGAATAAAATAATATAAATAGTTATTAGATTATAAACATCGAAATAGGTTTAAATAACAATTAAAGTGAAAAGGACACCCAAAACGCACCCATTTTTGCTGATATTTTTCACTTTATTTCAAAAAGTAAGGGTCTAGGAGAAAATTTGACTATACCACGCGATAGAGCAAACCTTTCCACTAAGGAAAGCATCAAACGAATGTTCAAAATTATTTTTGTTTTCAATATAGAAATAAAATAGTTTGGCGAAACGCGCGGCGGCGACAGTGGTACTCAATGACGGCGGCGCGCGCCGGTGGACGCCTCGCCTATCGCCTGCCGTTCCGCGGACCCTATACGCATTGACGTCATTGAGTACCACTGCCGCCGCCGCGCATTTCGCCAAACTATTTTATTTCTATATTGAAAACAAAAATAATTTTGAACATTCGCTTGATGCTTTCCTTAGTAGAAAGGTTTGCTCTATCGCGTGTTATAGTCAAATTTTCTCCTAGACCTTAACTTTGTGAAATAAAGTGAAAAATATCAGCAAAAATGGGTGCGTTTTGGGTGTCCTTTTCACTTTAATTGTTATTTAAACCTATTTCGATGTTTATAATCTAATAACTATTTATATTATTTTATTCGGGAGAGTTCACAGAATCATTTCGTGCAAAGAGCAACTAAATAACTACTACGGCAAAAGCACAGAAAAATCCCAAAGTTGAAAATTTGTCATTTTTTTCAAAATTGATTTTTTCAAAAACTGTACGTTCTGGAACAAAACGGTTTGCAGATTCGTAATCAGCACGTCAAAATCTATAAGAAATGTTTATTCACGTTTACAAAATCGAAAAAAAGTCAAAATTTGTTGAACAGTGTAATCAGTTTCTTAGATAATTACCGTTATTAACAATTAACGTTCGGATAATTTATGCTGTATTGCATTTGTATCACAGCAAAAATTGTATTTGGAAGAAATAGAGAGATTTGTAGAAAATGGAGAAAAGTAAAAATAAGATAAAATTACCATAATATCGGACAAAGAACCATCCATGCTACTCATACCGCTAGTCTCCGAGTCTGCAGGCGAGTTTGATCTGGAACCGCTACATCCCATGACATGGGGATACTCAAATGTAGGACTACTGCAATCGCTAATATTAAAAAATTAACTTTATATTAGTTTTTACTTTTTATAATGATAAGGTCTAATGAGACTGCGGTTGTTTATACATTTTTTAGTTTGCGAAATAGTACATACAGAATACACATAATTTATGAAAGTGTACTGTATTTAATTAATTTCATAATTAGTAATTATGAAAGTGGTCTAAATTAAAATTCTACAAAAATTGAAATTTTCACTTATTTCGTATTACCTATGTCGATTCATTTATTATACTGTGTAAGAAATTTTGCAAAATAGTAGAAAAATGAATTGATAATAAAATTAATCGTTATAATTCATATTAAACGAAATTCACGTCGTATATTGTTATTTCTTTCCATAGTAATCTAGTTCATTTGTTTCTTGTTAAATATATCACCTACAAAGAAATCTGGATGACAATGCAACATTCCATATTTTAGACTTTTGCCTGAGAAAGGAAGACCAAAAGTAGAGGAAAAGGCGTACAGTATGCAATCTGCTGATAATATGGAATACTCCAATAGAATAAGCATTACACAGTCACTTGTATCATAACAACGGAATATGTTTGTATACAAAAAAAAATGATATGAAAATAAAAGCGAATGCATTTCAATCGTATTTACTTTTGTACAAGATATAAAAATATCAATAGTCACGACTAAAGGGGGTGAATCTATCCCTCTGAATCGGTAGACATTTGTAAAAAAAAAACCCATTCGCAAACCATTTAGTCAGGAAAAATTATTACAGATTTGACATCAGTTTGATTGTGTAGAGTCACACATAAGAGCATAGGCCCACTATATTCTGCTACGTGCAATGTGTCAGATACTCCTAGAATTCGTTTCTTATTTCCTTCAGAAATGTAGGCATCTGGCCAACGTCAAGTCCCAAGAGTTTTTTTCAACCACTTCATACCATCATAAAACGGCCTCCCTGCCAAGGACCCAAAAACTTTCTCTTTACCCTCTTTTCCCCACTAAGCTTTTCCTTGTCCTTGCACCCTCTTATTTGGGCAGAAAGAATTAGACCTCTGAACTGAACGCATCGTTTTGTAATAAAGAGTATTGAATTATATATCTCGACAATTAGTGTTTAATTTGCCATCCTCCGGGTATACGACAAATGTCTACCCTGAACATGAGGCCCATCAGAGTGCAGTGTGTACCTCAAAATACAGGAGGCTTAGCAAGGTGCATTGGCCTAATACGCCTAACTCGAGTAGCTTTTTTTTCTTTCCAATGTCTCCAATATCATATGACAAAATTAACAATCGTGAACTACAATATTAGATGTAATGATAACATATTTCCTTACCTATCCGATGTTTAAACCTCCTATCTTCTGTTATTTTATCCTATTATTTGGAACACATTCCATTCAGCACAAAAGTTTCAAATTTACTAATAATGAAAATCCTCTAAATAACACGATAGTCAAACATTAACGATCGAGCACTGACACTCTAATAACAGATAGTACTGCACCACTGTTAACAGTAGTTTAAATAATAATAACTGTCATATTGTGCTACATATATACTGCACATACACATAATACTAATAAAGTAAACTTAAACTAATTTAATAGACAAAATATTAAAAACTTTAAATAGGACAGCAAGGAAATCAACTATTGCGTGTCTTTCCAAAGACATTCTTAAAAAAAGGGGAGGACAATAGAGAAAACAACCCTGACTTTAACTGCACATCTGCGTTTACAAAGATTCAGATATTGCGATAGGTCTTATAAAATTGAAGTCAGATAAGAATCGTTTTAACACTGAAATCGAAAGCCTGTCTAAGCGACCGTTGATTTTTTTCATACCTTATTTGAAGTTTTTATTTTTTAGTCTACTACAGTGAAGCAGTGGTATTTATTATCAGTGTTTCAGTGCTTGGTCATTAATGTTTATTTTGATCACTTTTGCACTGAATGGAACGTGTTCTAAAAAATAGGATAAAACAACAGAAGATAAAAGGTTTAAACATCAAATATGTAAGTAAATATATTATAATTAGATACAGAGTGGAAATTATAAAACGTTACAGACAAATATCTGTACAAATTATTATACGTAAAAATGTTTCAGATGAAAGTTGTTTAGCACCGAGGGAAATATCACGTAGTGGGACTTATTTTTCCCGGTGGACGCGTAAAGGTGAGGTGAAGCTCACTAGTTTTTTTTAATTTTTTGCTAGTATTGTATCTTATTTTAAGACGAATTTGAAAACTATCTATAGAAGGTCATTCAAGGTTAAACTTGCAGGGAAGTGCCGAAAAGATGATTGAAATAAATGTATTGATAATTTAACGTAACTGCGTTTTATTTGTACTTTAGTAAGTGTTCAAAATGATTACCTTATACTTCAATGTACTTAACAATGCTTTGTTCAATTTATTTTTGAAAAATAATTTGGTTTTTACTTTACAAATTTATTGTGTATTCATTTCATTCACACGTTTCGTGCCTTCGAACTTTCAAACTGAAACAATAACATGTGTTCAATATCAGCAATACTAAGGACAAGATCAATGTCATTATCAATGAAATGAACACAAACGCATTTATGTATTATTGTACAAATAAAACGCAATTACGTTAAATTATCAATACATTTATTTTAATCACCTTTTCGGAATTTCCCTGCAAGTTTGACCTTGAACGACCTTCTATAGACAGTTTTCAAATTCGTCTCAAAATAAGCTACAATACTAGCAAAAAATAAAAGTATGCTTCCATTTGGAAGAATGGTCGGTGACCTTCACCTCACCTTTGCGCGTCCACCGGAAAAAATAAAAATCCCACCACATGATATATATCCATGTATTTTCCTCGGTGCTGAACAACTTTTATTTGAAACATTTTTGCGTATAACCAATATTTTTGGAAATATTTATCTGTAACGCTTTATAATTTCTACCCTGTATAATATCGTAGTTCACGATTATTCATTTTGCAATACCATATTGCAAGTATCAAAAAAAAAGAAAAGTTATTCGACTTAGACTTACTAAGTCAACGCACCCTGCTAGGTTTTCGGTGTTGGGGTACGCATACCACAATGATGGGCATCATGTTCAGGTTAGTCGTTGCCACGTAGCAGAATAGTGGTAGACTCATGCTCCTATGTGTGACTCTACCCAATCAAACCGATGCTAAATCTGTAATAATTTTTCCTGACTAAACGGTTCGTTTGTGGCATATAGTTTCTATCATACATTTTTTCTGCTAAACAATCTGAATACGATTACGTAATTAAAAAATAAGATTAATTTTCAATGTTATAAACAATTTTTTTACTGACTGTTTATTTTTTTACAAATGTCTATCAATCCAAAGGTGTAGATTCACCCCTTTTAGCCGTGACTATTAATATTTTTACACCCTATATAATAATTAAAGTAATTTCGTGAAATCGGAAAATTTTTTCCTAATTCTTTCTACACCAGTAGTCTCTTTTTCTTGAACTGTTGGCGGTTGTTGCGACGTGTTTAAGGTAATTTGAAACTATATTTACTTATTGTAAGAGGTTTCATGAAATTTTTGACTGTTTATGAATATGTGCAAAAGTTTAAAACCTTACCTTGCTGCTAATATAGAACTCTAAATGTGGAATCCCGTTCTATTAACTTAGACGTTATTAATTGAACTAACGATTTTTTTTAATTTCTTGGATATATTTAAATATATTTCAATGCATTCTATTACCTTCAATAGAAGATCATAGGATGCAAATAATATGATTACAGTCCTTGTAGTAATAAAAGCAAAGCAAATGGGGCAAAATAAAGTAATCAAACTGTTTTTTGTACTCAAAACCATATTGCAAAGATTTGTCAAGAATAACATATCAATATATGTATGTCTTCTACTAAAGAAAACAAGGGTTTCATATCACTCGTACAAATTTCTTGAGCGGAAATATATGAGAATTAAATTATAGCCAAATTTAAATCATTTAATGTATTCATTTGTGAAAAATCGTCAAATAACAAACTGCAATTCCATATTACCACCTTTTCTTCTATATGAAAACATAACATTATTTCCACTATATTTCAATATTTGGCCAGTTGTAAAGGAGAAGTATGCAGATACGATGGACTTGTTGCTATAAATCCCGTCAATTTATTAAGAATACTTTAAAATCTTTAAAACAACGGAAATTGAATCTTAATATTAGATAACACTTTCAAAATAAGTGAACGCATGTATAAATCATTCTTTAGATAAATATATCATTAATATTGAAAATGATCTAATTGTAAGTCATTTGAAGTTCTGAAAAACATACTTCTACATGAGATTTTCGTAGAATATTGCAATGATAGATTTCATACTATGACAACAAATATTTTATGGAAAATTACATGGTAGTATAATAAGAAAATATTTTTTAGTACAGATGCAAAAATTTAAATATCTCGACACACAAAAAATATGAATTAGACCACTTTCGTAATGTAGAAAATGTGAATTTGTATAAATATCCGCCGTCTACTTATGAGTATTAATTATATTATTTAGATTAAAATAAGTACCTATAAGGTGGAGAACCGCGAATAGGCCTTCCATAATAAGGGGAATGAAGAGGCGATGTTGGTGAACCCACATGTTGCATAGATCCTCGATTTGTTGGCGATGACACTGTTGAAGTACTGCTATTTGTAGATGAATAAGTATGCGGATTCGAGTAGAGACTACCGGGTGTGCTAGGACTGCCAGCCGTGGTGACGGAACATGGTGAACTTGGAATGTCCAACATCGATGAATTTGAACAAATGCCATTTCTATCATCGTATTGCTGTGTCTATAATACATAAATATATTTCATTAATTGCGAATTTCAACTAAATAACGTGACTTTTGAAGAAAAATGTTAATAAATCGACAATAATTCTTTTCTTAAGAATTTGCAGTTTATTTTAATGTGTAAAAACATGAAGCCCCTTAAAAGGGGAGGCTTAGGGCTATATTTTCTTCTAATTGCCCTCCTCCCTTTAATCCCGACCTGGTTTGTAACCCCCTGTGCACTGTAAGTATTCTAAATTTTCATTAAAATTAGCGTCCTGACTGCATCTCTGGAGTGTAGTGTTAAGAAAAAACACAATTGATGACAAAAATGTTGATCATCGCATAGTGTATCAATATAAAGTTTATATGAAGATAGTTGCCTTCTGAGAAACCGAAAAAGAACCGAACATTAAATAATACAAATACTTACAATTATTTGCAAGAAAATTTATGTGCAATAGAATAATGAAACATCTGTGATTTTCGAATAAACGAAGTACGTTGTTATTGGCTACTATAATAAAACATTGCTTAGAAGTTATTGCTAGTTTGTCGCTACAGTTTCCTCGTTGGTTTCCTCGCAAGTTCACATTTTACATATTTGGTGCAAGGTGATCTGCAGTTCTTTGAACAAGTATCAATATGAAATGTGATTTCCTATGTTCATTTATCTTGTTACATAAAATTCTAGTTCTACGTTTACATTCAGTGACATGTTTGTAGATTAGCCAAAAATATTAGACACTTTCTTTTTTAATCTGTTGGTATCCATGTTAGAGAGGTGAAAACGACCCACAAAGTTGAGGGGTGGAAAACATATTTGGCTTAATATTTCGAAAATTATTGCGTCTAGCAAAATGGAGAAAATGAAGCGATTGCATACTTTTCAACGACGAATCCACGTATATAAACAGTTTTTGAAAATATCAATTTGTTAAAAACAACAAAAATGTTATGTTTTAATATAGTTTTTAAACAAATTGATATTTTCAAACACTGTTCATATCGGGCCTCCTTAAACGCTATTTCTAGAAACTATTACATTCTAAATGACCCACCCTCATCTATATCTACGATAGTTTTGGAATTATCAGCTTATCACAAATTGATGAACTCCATAAAATAGAAAACAAGTGGCGATGCGATAAAAAAATGTATTTTAAAATTAATTTTGAAGTAAATAACCAAAGTATAGTTTAGATATACATATTTATTAAATGCTCGAATTCTTTTTGTGAATATGGGGGGGGGGGGGGGTTCTCGCTTTCTTTTCGTCTTTCACTCGCTATCCTTCTTTACGCCTACAAAGGCTGAATGAAGCTCAAGTTTCGTGTTCTTAGAAGCTATCTGCTCGTGGCCGGTTCGAAGCTGCGAGCATTCGGCGAATAAATACTGTAATCTATAATAGTAAATTCTTTGAAAGATGATAAGTTTTGTTCCTAAGATCTTGAGTTTCTGACTGAGAATTTAAAAGTCAAAATGACTTCGGTAATATGTTAAATTTTTACAAAAAGTCGAGTTAATCAGTTTGGTTTCTGAAAGGCTCGAACAGAGGATGAATTAAAACTGAAAAATTGAAGGTAAATATGTTCCGTCTAATTACTACACTAGATTCTAGTAAAGTTAAAAGAGAAGCAAGATACACAGCCTTAATTAATTAAGCCTTATTCAAATTAGTCAAGTTCTTGAATGTAAGTAATTTGGGGTAATATGAGCAATGTCAACGTATTATATTACTTAACTTGAAATATCTTTTCAAGTTTCAAGTGAAGTTGACGTCTTTTCAACTTTTCCTTGCATTGAAATACACATTGATTAATGCGTACTGTACCATACAGGGTAAATTTCAAACAAATCGACAAACATGTGTATACCAAGGAAACTGTCAGAAATGTATATCTTGTTTAGAAAATACATTATCAAATAACTAGCATACACCACTTCGTCCGACGCTATTTTTATTATTTTTACATGACAGCTTAAATTCAAGTAACTTGATTAATCTGAACGGGGCTTTAGGACGAGAAAAATATATACAAGCTGTAAATGATGTACGTACGTGGTAATATTTTAAAGGGTGGTAGGGAAGTTCAAACGTCTTATGTTTCTTTTTTATTATCCCAACGAAGAATAACAAAGACACATGTAAATAGAATCGTCCGTTAAAAAATTGCTCGTATAACCCTAGCCTAAATGTCCTATGACATTTTACAATAATAATGCTTTAACACGTTCACGTCGTCACTGCAATTCGAGTTTCTCGCCACTAGACGGCTGCTTTAAGAGCGTTTTGCTTTATTGGATGGTGTGAGCCATCGGTGGTACACGCGCCGACGTGGTGTGAATGTGTTAAAATTAATATAGCCATATATGCTAAGCTAACAATCAGAGGATTCTCTAATTTTACAGATATAATAAAGGGCATTGTATCTTTAACAGTTTACCTTTTATAAAACTTTAAAAATCTGCGATCTATTTCTTAGGAACATCTCGGATTTTTCAAAATTTACATAAATTAAACCGTATGAGACACCTATAACAAAATGTATTAAGACTTTTTTTCTCTATTTCTACTTTTTATATATCTGTAAAATTTCAGTATCCTCCGATTGTTAGTTTATCATATAAATACGTTAACTGAAGGTATTATTATTGCAAAATGGAGGCAATGCGATCGTTATATTATAGGACATTTTGTGTTCCATTTGAGCTCCTTTATCACCCTTTAAAATGTTACCATGTATATTGTTTACACTCTGTGTATTCTAGCGCGTCTTTCAGTAGCACAACTGATATCGAACGTTCATTATACTATTAAAAAGGTAAAGTTGCTTTGGTGTTTCGGGATAAACTTTGAAACTACTGAAGCGACTTGGAAAATTCTTTTACTGTTTAAAAAGTTATTTTTTTCCGCATAACATAAATTATATCTGATATTGTATAGCGCTCTGTTAAGAGAGAAGTATTGATACATGCAGGAAAAGCAAATGTTTCGGATTTAGCACCAATCCAAGCGTCGCGTATCGCATGGCAGCCGATCCGCCATTGTTTTTCTCACAGCTAATTATCAACTATACCTGAAAATCAATATATTTGGATATCACAGGCAACAAAACAAAAAATTTAATATATTCCGAGGTACTGTAAAGTAATCTGTTACGTTCCGAACAAAATTTTAATTTTTTTTTATTGCTCTGCAATAAAGTGCCTTGATAATACATGCATGTATTGTGGGTTTATCCCTAAATCAAGTGTTGTTGCAGATTAATTGGTTACGAATTAGATGAAATCGAAATCCATTTTCTCTTGGAATCGTCGTGGTAATATGAATAGCCTTACGAAGCGTCAGTCAGTCGCGTAAATTTCTGTAAAAATATATAATAGCATTGCAACAGTCAGAGTAGACGGAGCGTGTAGATTAAATTTTTGTATGCGCAGTGTCTTCTGATAACGCTAGCCGTGTGGGAATGTCCCTCGTCAGGAGTGCTACAAAAATTGCCAATACCATATGCAAGCCATACAGTTCGGTTTGAAGCACGGATTGTAAGAGAACGAGAGCGTAAGAACGAGAGAGAGTTGAAAAGAATGAGATAGGGAAATTAGCACATAGATTCATACACACTACTGCCTTATTTAGAAGATTCAACAGTAAAGCTGGAGCGAACCCACTCTGGTCGCTTTCGAAGACGCGAAGATACGACACTCTGCGACGAAAAGTTGTAAGGTACGTGTCTAAGGTCCACGGAATTATATTAGAGCCAGAGTTTTTCTAGACTTTGTATTAAAGTTAGGAAAAGGACTTGATTCCGTTGTAAAAGAATTTCTGCTAATATCATTAACTTTATTTCCTTTATTTTTGTGTTAATTCTTTGCATCGTACATATATATTTTTACGTATTAGAATTTATTTTAATTATTCTACATTACTAGATATATGTACAGGGTGTCCGAAAACAGATGTAAGAAATTATAAGAAGTGATTCTACTTGTCAAAATAGAACGAAAGTCAGAAATGACTGTTCATGAAATACATGATTTGGGAGTCACCTTTCCTTCTGACCTCTCTTGCTCCAAACACATTTTTAATAGCAATACCGCCTTTCGTATTCTAGGTTTCATTAATAAAGCCTCTAGAGTCTGGATATTCTAATAATCTGGAAGAGCTCTGTGAAAGTCATATTTAAATTTTTAAATGGAACCCTATATTTGTCACTCCATATTCTTGTACCTAATATCGAAACGTTTTCAAAATACTACCTGCTCATGTATTTTACTTAAACCATTGTTAAGTTATTAACTTTTAAAGTTGTACACACCATGGATAGGCGGTTACCCGATGTACACGTCATGGATAGGCTGCTCGGTCAGGCTTTGTACATCATGGTGGCCTTAAAGAAAGCCGATTGAGAGTGTTACGTCCTAACTAGACAGGTGGTCGCCTCGAGCGGCGGAGATCAACCTTTGGGGTTCTTGCTCTTTTAAAGTGCTTTAGCGCACCTTGATTAAACTTCATTTTTGTATGTAATGGAAGGAGAGAGAGGTAAGTGAGCTGGTAGATTTTGTTTAGGTTTAACAATTATATATATATATGAAAATATATATATATATATATTTAACAAGTCGCAATTTACATACCAACTCGTTCTTCTTAATTTTGTGTACAATGTCAGTGATGTCACCTCGCTTGTGTAGCCGGTCGCTGGTCACTCGGGGTCGCTTCGCGTCGCGGGTTCCTTTATTTCACGCACTTTCCTATTGTGTCTTTCGCGGAATTTCTCTACGTGGTATAACAAGGCGGATTCGGATTTCGCGGAATTACTCACTGTTCCCTTCGACTCTACGCGGTTTTCCATTACTACGCGATACGTCCTCGCTATTACAATGTTGCAGCTCTCGCGTCGGGGTAATGGTCAAAGATTCGCTCTGATCCTGGACTGACTAACTGACTGATTGATTGATTGATTCTATGACTGTTTTGACTCTCTGACTCGACTCCTCTTTATAATATTCCTTTTTTGATCATTATTCGTAATGCCCAAAGGAAAATGCTTACGCGCTGTTTTGCCGAATCGGCTCGGCAAAGTCGGTTCTAATCGTTCGCATAATAATATTATGAAATACATCAGCATTTCTCGCTTATTGACACTGACAAAAGGGGACCAAGCGATGGCCAGATGTAACAAGAGAAAAAAGTGATGGGGAATATCTGCATGTATCAGTATAACGAATGTAAGGTAGATAGTCCGATTAAGTAAAGTTCCCGCAGTGTACATCGGGTAACGTCAATGTCTGCGGCACGTCAACTTTAAAAGTTAATAAATTAACTTGGTTTACGCAAAATACATATACAGTTAGTGTTTTGAAAACGTTTCGATATCAGCCATAAGAATGCAGTGAAAAATGTAAGGTCCATTTAAAAATTCAAATGCAACTTTTATAGGGCTCTTCAAGTTCATCTCAAAGTTAAATCATTATCATCAGTATATTTACCCCTTAATGCCATACAACTTTTGTCTGAAACATTTTTTTGTATTTTTAATACTTAGAGAATTAATCGTATGTAGATATTTAAACTGGACATACTGTAGACACTCTAAAAGTATTGTATTATTTTTCAATTTTATCTTGTTTAGAATACTGCTTGATAGTATAGAATGTCCATCACCTTTATCTTCATTATAAACTTGACGGCGTTCAGCACCAATTCTTGCATTTAACATCACGCAAATTGGGATGCTTTATATCACGTTTTGACCACAATTACTCATCAACATAATTCCGTCTTAATATTTTATCTCTCGAAAACCACAGGCTTATGTTAGATCTTTACTTTGCTAATAAAGTTTTAAATGGCTCAATTAATTGTCCTGATATTTTATTTAAAATTTTTCTCGCCACTTCTTATGTAATACGTATATGGCCAATATAACTGTTTAAACAGAACATTTATAAATGTAAACAAACGTAGCAAAATAAATTTTTTCTCTACATTTTCTACTCGTAAACAAAGACCAAAAACAACAGTTATCCTAAAAAATTTTATGAAAAAAATCATTAACAAAACCTTTTCTTTATTTCAGTTGAGTATAATAGTACTAAAGACTACAGTAAATTTAAAAAAAATCGATTTTCAAACGTTTTGGTTATACAATAATCATCATTTATGATTGAAATTTTTTCCATCGTCGATAACTGTTATCGATAAGAGATATTTATTTCCATTACTTATAACAATTATAGATGAGAGAAATTGTTTTCCATCACTATTAATTATTGTCAGTCAGGGAAATTCATTTTGATCACTTATAACTGTTATCGATAAGGGAAATAAATTTCGATCGCTTATAACAGTTATTGATGAGCGACAATTATTTTTTATTTATTTACTAACAGAATAAGCCTTGCCTTTACATTGGGGGGCAACAAAAATATAATAGCCAAGGGCGGTAAAAATTGTAAACCCTACCATGTTAGTATCTAATACCCATAGTTTAAGTTTGAGCTCTATTATTTTTAAAAATCGATAACCATCTGTGGCTGAAATAGGTTTATTGACTGTTATTTGCTGTTTTCAGATAACTCGTAATCAAAACACTCCATCGATCAGCTAACCATATATTTTTAAAACAGACTACTTTTTATAATGTTAAAATCTTATGTAGAGGGTATCGCATTTAAGTTGACAACGAAATATCTGGTAAACAACTAATTGAAAGAAAGAAACTATTATATGTGTTCTGTGATTTTAAAAGAGAATTAAAGTTGCATTATGGACTTTTTATCTTTTTATTGTTGATCAAGTTGATAAAAAATAGTGAAAAAATTCTCAGAGCTGTATGAAAAAATAAACAGTTCGTTGCGTTTACAATTTTTCTTTAGGACTGATAGAATTCAAGTACAAAATTATTGAAAAATTAATAATTTTATAGTTATTTTCCTAAATATCTTTAAAAAATACAGGATCTACAAAGAAGTGTTTCAGACAAAAGTTCTTCATTTTTTTTACGTAGAATAGGTTTCCAAAATAATAAGTAGGAGAGAGTCATGCAGTACCGAACAAAACTGATTGTAGCTTTCCTCAACAAAGCGACGTAAAATATCAAATTGTAAAATATCAAAAGTTTTTACTGACACTCAGCGCGTCAAAAGTTATTTTTTATAGTTTATCTTACAAGCCACAGGTACGTAAATGATTTTCTTCGTTAATATACACATATTCTCTCTAGTCTTTTAAGTATAATAAAAAGCTCTTGTTTTTACAATGTTTTTTATACTACTCTACAAAAATTATAATCTGAAATATTTCCACATGTTTGTCGTTCAGTACCGACCAATCGACTGTTGACCATTTCTTATCTGTATCATTCAATCTCCTTCAGCAAGTGTATCTCCTGATTTTATATAAATTATAAAAGAAATCTCTTCTAAATATGAGATATTAAGAGTTAAGACAAACAAAAAAACAGTTGTTTTTAGAACATCGTTTTTGAAACAAAATATTGTTTATTATTATAGATCTATGATCTAGTTTTGAAACTTTGCTTACGTGTTTAATTATATTTCGAGATAATATAGTTAAGTTTTTGTACTATTATCTCTATTGTTATAGAAATAATTCTATATTTTTTGCAGTATAGTATTTTAAATGACTGCCATGATTTGAGATCGTGTAAATCAGTCGCTATTGTCTGAACCAAAATAAAAGAAAAAAAATGCTTTTTGATCAAATGAGACTTGTTCAAAGGAAAAAGTTATAAAATTGTTCGCTTCTTCAGGTAATAAAAAAAAATTATTGTAAATACTGACATAATTTTGATCCACAGGATAAAGGAATATTTAATATGTATGTGAAGTTTTTAAAAAAGATTCGTCATCCGTTTTTGAGATAGCGTGGCAGCCACTGAATATTATACACTGCGGGAAACATTCAAATTGAACAGTAATAAAGATAACTGTATAAAAATTACACTGTGTTCTCTTGACTAAACATGTCAGAAAAATTTTGAAACTTTTCGTCTGTCATTTTGTATTTTAAAAATCGTCCCAAATCGACGTCTTTAGTGGGAATATTCCCTTAAGTTTCAAAGACGAATTTAAAGAAACGAAAAAGAAAATGTAAATAAAAGAAAAGTTGAAAAGGAATTAAAACTAAAACTACGGAAGGTAACATATATCTGTTTTTATTAAAGTGTTAAAATTATAGGTCTTTGATAAAATACATAATTCATACGAACAATCAGTTATACACTTCTCTACTTTTATTCGACATTAGTGGGCAAAAATTATTATATACTTACAGAACAAAATGTGTATAAGGAATAACGTTCATTTGTGTCGGTCATTTGACCGCTCTGGTAGTTTTAGTGTTAAGGAAAAGTGAAGCAAATGAAAAAGAAACAGAAGAATAAAAAGAGAAAGCTGAGAGATAATTAGGAATGTCCCAAAAAAAGGAAGGAAGTTAGGAGAAAGTACAAGTAAAAGAAGAGGTGATAATAAAACCAACAGCAAATTAGATGTTAATGAAGAAGTCACTGATTGTGTTATTTGCAGAGAATCATTTGATGAAAATTGGGTACAATGTGTGCAATGTAAATGTTGGACACACGTTGAATGCACCGACCAAGAAGCTATTATTCAATTTGCGACATATATAAGAATAAAATTTGAATATTATTATAACACTTCAATGTTTCTTTATTAACATTATTAACCGTTTACCGAAAAATCTACTAATTAAATAACTAGTTGATAATGGACGACAATGTTTCGTTTCCTACAAATTACAACTTTTTTACTTTTGCGAATTATCAATTCTTATTAATAAATTTCACAAAAGTTTTTTCTTTCCTTTCATTAAGTTTTACTTATAGAATATAATACTTTTTGAAAATTTAAATTCTGCCCACTCTAATTCAAGATATAAGAAAAAAACTTAGAACAGCGAGCACCAACTGCACAACTCTCCTCTATAGGTTTCCATTAAAAAAAGTTAATCCTGAAATGGACCTTGAAAACTCCCACACATTAAAAAACTAATAATGCCATTTTAATCCCTCCTCATAATCATGGAATACATGCTTTAACCTTTTTCTTTTTAATTAGTTGATTACGATATTTTTCGTTGTATCAATCTAAATGGAACACCCTCCTGTATATCTACGTATCGTTAAAACATGAAACAGTAATTTTATTGCGATATATACTTTTTCATAAAAAGTTGCAAAGTTAGCCTCATGTTTCGAATCCTCAATCCTTTGGGTTACGATCTAATTCCAAAGCTTTGAATCAAAATTTAATTTCAGGAAAATGTTATTATAAGTAGAAAGTGTAAGAAGAAATCTAATAAAAAAAATTATATGATCGTGCATATGAACTACCTTTGTGCAAACCTTAAAAATCTGCACCCTTCCCCTCGGTTTAAAAGTCAATGCGAGTAAATAAAAAAATAAATACTTTTATAATTATAACATTAGTATAATTATAATTTATAATCATGAAGAAGTAACCTTTGTCATGTTACAATAAAAAATATTGTGTGTAACTAAACAACACCACTTTCCAATTGTTACGAGCCGAGGGTTAGATAGTCTGACCGAGGGTCAGGGTTTTTGGAATATTGTTATTGTTTCGTGGACGAACTAGCGAGTAACTTTGCACTTGCCAGGAGCCACGGGACGTGGACGAACCAGTGCGCAATGGCCAACACCGGGAGCCACTTGTAGGTTAGGAAAGGGACCTTCGCAAGGATTGCGAAGATGTTAGTATAGCCTCGCAACTTTCAAATTTATAATATATCTCGAGCGGTAAAGATATAATATTTGTGGGATCGTTACGCGTTCGCTTTTTATTGAATTTAGGTAAGGTTTTGATTGAACTAAGTCCAATTTAACAAACCTTATAAAAATGTATATTATTACGAGTTTAAGTTTGACTCGAAGGAATACAATTGTCGATGAGTTTAAGTGTCGCGGAACTAAGTCCTCTCTAGATTACGCACAGAGGTATGCGGGGGACGCGTCGTTAAGACTACGTTACAGTGAATTTACTTTACGTACTGTACTCTATGATTCTGCTCGAAGGATAACTAATGCTCGATCTTGCTTCCAGTCTAAGCAGCGTACTAAACTCGAACTGGATTGGAAATGAGCCCGCTAGACCGAATTTCTTGGCCTTTTTCTACTCAAAAATCGATGGGAAAAATGGTGGGGACTCGGCTGCGTCGCAGAGTTTCTGAGAAAAGTTCAATGATATTTGTTTCAAAGAATTCTATTAATTGAGTGCAACGAAAATGCCTATCGGCCCTTGCATGGTGACTTCCAGGCAAAGTCGAAGGTCGACGGAAGGAGCTTTGAATCGAGCCCTTTCAGAGTTACTTTACGTAACTCGTCTGGACTCGTAAAACAATAATGAAACTAAAACTGTGTATTTTCTAATTTAAGGGGTTACATCTACATACCTATATGGGTCAGAAAAATCAATTTTTCGTTTCTTACGTATTTAGAAAGCTTCAAGTTTCAAGAATGTATTCTGAAAATTTCATATCGATATCTCAAAAATTAATAAAATTATACAGCTTTGGACAACACAAGGTCGCGAGATCGAACGCTGCTACTTACATACAAAAAACTATACCTATTTAAAACTTTAAATGCATTTTTCTCGAAACACGATTTTCAAATTCGGCGGACATCATATCTCGAGAACTACTTAACCGATTCATTACAAATTTGCAAGAGATATTCTTAGGAACTTTACGCTGTTTTAATTAAAACAAACTAACTAACTTCTTAAAATATTTCTAATTTTTCAGTAATTAAAAAAGAAGAACGATTTTTCCATCAAATTTCCATGTCTTAACTTTACACGAGCGCCATTTTGTAATACAATGCAAGATTACAATTTTGAGATCGCCAAAAACTTCTAAATTCCATCTACTTTTAATATTTATTCGACTTTTTGTTTTCAGATGCATTGTTTGGGTTAGAGAATGTTCACCAGCGAATGCATGGAAGAGCAACACGATTTCTATCGCTGGCAACATCTTCTTTAGTTAATAACATTTCTTCATAAAAATTTAGGGTAATATAGTTAAAAGTTGTATATTTTAGAGAAAAAACATTTGTGTCGTTTCCATTCGTAGTTAAAAAGAAGAAATATAATTTCGGAGCTTACATAGCTTTTTCGGTTTTCTAGGTAGATGTAAGTGCTTAATGTTTCTTGACGTAAATAACTTAATACTTCTTTAAATATGGAATAACGAGTTGCATCGAATAATGTTTTAACAAATTTATTGTCACATTTAAAAAAAATAAAGGCCAATAAGATAATGATTTCATTAAGTTACGTTATCAAAAATTAATACCTTATTTATTGACAGAAGTTCATAGTATCCAGTATCCAATAAATGCGATCATGAGTTTGTTTAATATCTATATATTATATTATATATGTTACTCAATGATTTTTTTCGGAAAAAATTCATGAATACATCAAAATAGTTAATAATCAATTCCTTGCTACCAATATTTTAAAATAACGTGAGAAACACTTACAAATTATTTAAAAAATTACAGCCATTACTAAATGTCCGTTAACTGAGCCGTCTACTTTGCGCTACGTAATAAGAATCTGATTGAAGTTTGAAATGAAGCATTCAGAGCAACAAGCGACTAACCCTACTGTTAAAAAAAAATCGGAAAAATAGGCAATCTAAAATAAAGGGTTTCTTTGTACTAAATTAATACTATTAACTCAATTTCGGAAAAATGTGGCTTAATCCACTTTTGCATTCAACGCCTCAAATATCGATTTCATCTGTTTACTATAATAGCCCACCTGATTATAAATACTTAAAATAGATTCAATCTATTTAACCATAACAAAGAAATTATTATATCCCAAAATAAGGGATAATGACCTAGTATGCGATTTTTAACTTACAAAGGAGCCGAGAAAAATTGAGGCGGGAGTGAATGGGGTTAAAACGGACGGACAAAAGAAGGAAGAAAAGGAGAAATAAAAAAAAATGGGGAGGAGGTAGCGTTATGGAGCCGTTTGGCTCAGATTTGTAAATTCTTGGCTGTCCTGGAATCCGAGGTCCATCAACACGCAACTGTGTGTAATTTATTTTGCTCAATGCATTATACGTCGAGACTAATATGCGCACTTCAATGTTTTTACGATCTTTTACGTACATACGTATGTGACAAATGAAGAAGACAATAACGTTAAGGATGTCAGAAAATACGTAATAAAACGTGCGTTAAAGCGTCCGATTAACATATACAGAGTGCCCCGAAATTCATGGTATAAATTAGGTCAGGGAGATACTATGGCTCCAAATAAAATAATAGTTCATTAGATTCAACAGGGAGGACCCTTTGTGACATTAAGAATAGAGAAAAAAACACAAATGAAAATCAAGAATAACGAAATTGCTTCGTTTTCGAGAAAAATAAATTTGAAAATTAGTCTAGTATACATGCATCTAATTAATAACTATTGGTACGGATTTCACTACAGATCGTTACTTTGACTAAGACGAGTCGGTAATAGTAGTATCCTGATAGTAAATAAGCCTCGCTATTGTATAATTGTATCAAATCGATCAGCAGCAATTTGTAGTGAAATCCGTAACATCAATTATTAGTCACACGCAATTTCGTTATTCTTGATTTTCGTCTTATTTTGAGACATAAAATCTCCCTGACCCAATTTACACCATGAATTTTGGAACACATTGCTACATACCGGGTGTTTATTTCAAAATTGCATATTTAAATACCTCAGGAACAACGTATTTTCAGGAAAAATGTTAAATAAAAAATTTTCACGTTTTCAAGAGGAAAATATAACTAACCTATTTATTATTTACTAATTGAGAGTTTCCAAGGTTTTTTTAAGATCGACTTTCTTTTCTCAAATGGAGTCCTATATTTTCATTCGAAAGTAGCTTCTTATTTTACGAGAAAAAGAAGAAACTTTTATATGGGACATATTTTTATCAGATTTCAGCTTTAAAGAATATTTAATAAAATAATATTTTGTTTAACGTCGCTTCTTTCAGAGTAAAGGATGAAAAATTAAGCGATAGAAGTAAAATTTCTTTACTTTTTGGTCATTATTAGATGATAAGGTGAAATCAATAACAATTCTAGTTTTTTATGCAACTTTTTCAGCAAATAAGACATCACGCTCACAATAGTGTTGTACAACTTTTATAACATGTTTTCGAAATGCTCTCTATTTGGTGTCTGTCTACACAACAAAAATGTTTATTTTATTACGTATCTTCTTAAGATAAAGTCTAATCAAAAATGTCCCATACAAAAATTTCTTCTCTCCGATAGAATAAAAATCCTTAATTGAAAATGTAGATTTCTATTCAGAAAAAGGAAGCTGACCTTCAAATAACCTCGAAAACACCCAGCAAGTAAACAATAAATAGAATAGTTGTATTTTCCCAATGAAACTTCTGTATTTAACATTTTTTCATGCTATCATTCGCAAATGCTTAGTGCAGTTTGTTTAATTACATTTGTTGAGAGAGAGCGAGGTTTCTTTATTTACGAAGATTTTGCTATTTTTAGAGGAAAATCTATTACACTTTGCCTTCATAATTATACTTCACGTTTATTTCTACTAAAGGGTCTTTCATTAAGAGTGTAGATCTTTCAACTTAAATGAAATGAAGTAAAAAAATAGTTATTTAAATTTAAAGTATGTTGAGTGCCATTCAGTATAGAAAACAATATCGCTAAATATCTTCCACGAATTCGTGTGGTACGGGAGAACCCCAATTTTTTATGCCATTCTTGCATGACATAAATTGGTCTCCGAGGTCGTGTGATTTAATTTCTTTAGACTATTTTTTGTAGGACTACATTAAATCTCGAATATATGCCATAACATTATTCGTGTTATTAGTGAAACTGGAGAAGTAGAGCCTAAATTGCGCGAGAATATCATAAAAAATTAGGTTTCTTCGAAGACGTTACCAAACGAATCTGTAGAAAATATTTACGCGATATTCTTCTCCATATTTAATAGCACTGAATGTACTTTAAATTTAAATGAAAATTTTAATAATACTTTTTTAGTATTTTTTTTACACATAACTTTATTTTAGTTTAAAGATTTGTCACTTTTGATGAAAGACCCTATATAATAGTAATTAAAAATTCATAGGTATTCACACTCTAACTTTAATAATTATTTAGAAGTTTGGTTTTCTCACCAATTTCGGTTGTAGTGAAATACATTGTTAAAGTCATAATTCTGAACAACTTTTCTGTATATACGTTATCGCCGCATGACTTTAGTTCCAAAGTTGTATATAAAAATATGTTCGGTAGTGCATATCATGTTCTGCTTATTGTAATTAACACAGATTACTGCATCAATTCTTGTAATTCAAGGATACATTAACCCTAGAATAGCACACTAGGTTCGTTTATGGCTCCAATAAAATACTAATTTCTGTTGCTGAATTGCGAAATAATGGTAAATAAAAATGTCCTTTAATTCTTTTTAACATCAAACTATACACTTGAATGGGAATGGCTTCATTTGATTGAACAAAGTTCAACGCAGCGCAGTCAACTCGTGATTTATCGAAATTCTGCTAATATTTAGTAATACTAGTGTTAAAAAGTAGAACAAAGATCTACCATTCACAGCCATGGAATTCAAGCACTTTTCTATAATTTAGAATTTAGAGAATCTTTTGAACGAAATCATGAGTAGACTGCGCTGCGTTGAACTTTTTTCTTTCGAATGAACCCTATCCCAGCTCAAAATCCTCTGATGTAAGAACGAAAAGTTTCAGGGCATAAACCTATACTACAGTATTGATTTTTGCTGAATTATCGATGAAACTGAATAAAAAATGTGACTTTAGCTGGACTTTTGTGAACCAGAAGACATCTAATTTGGAAGACTGCCGATGTGGAATCGGAATCTGTGATACCTAATTTGACGATGAGAGTTACTGAAAATTTCCCCCTCCACGACACACAAAATACCGAACCAGTTGCGTGTACATGAGCTTGGCGTTTCCATTCCGTTTTTGGACCACTTCGAACAGCTTTGGAAACTCAAAAAAGAAGGCGAATGTAAAGTAAATCTTATTCTCTCGCTCTTGAAACTGAAACTTTGTCCAAATCGCGGGTACGCGACACAAGCCATGCGCGATCTTCTCGATTGTCCAAATATTTTCACTTTCCAATTTATAGTTAAAAAAGGACTCTTCCGAGTGATTCTCAGAAGGTTGTATGAAATTTTGAAGGATGTATCTAGAAATTAAACAATGACATTTCGTGGAATACATCGCGACATTTCTAATTAACAACTAAAACCAATCTATTGTATATAGGCTGTAGTAGGACGCGTGGTACAACCGCGAAAGGTGCCTATATGTAAAAATAAGCCGAAAATAATGACCGACATACATGTACGAAACTCGGAAATAGTGAGGTACACATGTACTAGACGAATCTTTAAATTCAATTTCCCTAAAAACTGAGTACCTTATGTGCCATTCCACGGGCACGTTTTGGAGTAAGTTTTTGTAGATTGCTCAAATTTGAATATGTTGTAGTGTTTAACGATATTTAAACGTACCCCAAAGTATTTTTCAAAACTTTGAAAATTGTCGATTCTACAGCGATTTAAAGTTAAGTGCTAATTTTTTAAAAAAAATTATAGCTATTGAACTAGTAAGCGGATGGAGATGAGTTTTACGGTGCTTATAGAGAAAACATTGAAGTTTGTACAAAAAATTATTTCGATTTAAAAAAATTGTTTTTTAACTATTTTTTTGTAATTATTTTAAATAAATTGATGGACAGACTTTCAAAAATATGGACATTTTAAAATTGGCCCTGTGAAAATTGCCGAAAGTTGACGCTGCGTCAAGTCGCATCGCCGCGCCTGGACGACTCCAGCAGGCGAACGTGCGTTATTATTTGCGATCAAGGCGGCTTCATCCAACATTATTCTACATTATCTCCGAGCATTTGCAAGGTTTAATAAAATCAATAAATATTGGTAACTCACTCTCTGTCAATGGTACTTATTGTTGAAAACATTTTAATTGCCATAGTCTAATGACATCCACGAGAAAGTGGTGAATTTTCTTCCATCGGGATGGGGTGGAATATCGTGGGAAATTGAGTTAAGGATTCTACCATGTCAATGAGTGTGTAACTGAATGAATAACCGGATCTACAAGTAATTAATTCGTAACCTTTATAAGTTCTGACTTTGTATTGTAAGAATAGACTCTGGCCGATAAATCAGACACTATATCTGTTGGAATGAATGAATGAAACTGTCGCGTTCCACGAATTGTTTTGGCGAGTTCACGTCTTATCACGTCTATCAGGTTACTGATATTGCTAAATAATCGTTATATTCTTCTACTATACTAAATGTAAAATTAATATTTTTCATGCACAATTTCTGTGGTGTGGTTATCTGGTCTTCTAATAGCCTTTGCAAACTTGCTCGAGCTGCAAGACGTTTCATAGACCCGCCAACACCATCGCATGCATTTTTGCCATGTGAAAATGCAAAAAAGTGCCATTCTGCATTAATAGCAAAATCTTCGAAATGAAAGCTAAGATTTAAGAGATTACAATATTTATGTTTTCAACAATAAGTACCCTTGACAAAGAGTGAGTTACCAATGTTTATTGATCGTATTAAATCTTGCAAATGATCGGAGATAATGTAGAATAATGTCGGGTGAAACCGCCTTGATTCCAAATAACGCACGTTCGTCCGCTGGAGTCGAGTAGGTTGCCAGCGACGACGCGCCCGCCACAGCAGTGCGACTCGACGCAGCGTCAACTTTCGGCAATTTTCACAGGGCCAATTTTAAAATGTCCATCTTTTTGAAAGTTTGTCCATCAAGGGGAAGGATCAAACTATATTCTCCTTTTTTTTCAGATTTTTAAAATCGCGCATCATAATAAAAACCTGCATTTGTTTAAAATAATTGCAAAAAAGATGATTAAAAAACAATTTTTTTTAAATGAAATAATTTTTTTTACAAACTTCAATATTTTCTCTATAAGCACCGTAAAGCTCATCTCCATCCGCTTACTAGTTCAATAGCTATAATTTTTTAAAAAAAAGGTAGCACTTAACTTCAAACAGCTGTAAAATCAACAATTCTCAAAATTTTGAAAAATCCTTTGGGGTACGTTTAAATATCGTTAAAGACTACAACGTATTCAAATTTGAGCAAATTACAAGAACTTGCTCCGAAACGTGCCCGATTTCGCGTGGAATGACCCAAATAATAACGCACGTTCGCCCGCTGGAGTCGTCCAGGCTGCCAGTGACGACGCGCCCGCCGCAGCGTCAACTTTCGGCAATTTTCACAGGGCCAATTTTAAAAATGTCCATATTTTTGAAAGTTTCTCCATCAAAGAGAAGGATCAAACTATATTCTCCTTTTTTTCAGATTTTTAAAATCGCACGCCATCTTAGAAATCTGCATTTGTTTAAAATAATTGCAAAAAAAATAGTTAGAAAACAATTTTTTTTAATCGAAATAATTTTTTTTACAACCTTCAATATTTTCTCTATAAGCACCGTAAAGCTCATCTCCGTCCGCTTACTAGTTTAATAGCTATAATTTAAAAAAAAAAAGTTAGCACTTAACTTCAAACAGCTGTAAAATCGACAATTTTCAAAATTTGAAAAATACTTTGGATTACGTTTAAATATCGTTAAAGACTACAACATATTCAAATTTGAGCAATCTACAAAAACTTACTCCAAAACGTGCCCGATTTCGCATGGAATGACCCTTATAAAAAGAATTGTATTCTTTGTTTTTGACTTATTTTTATATGTATGTAGAATCATCCTCTTTTCGGCTGTATCGCACGCCCTACTACATCGTCTACGTTTAGAAGTTAGTAGGATCCTCAAAACAAGCGGTTGGGTAGCTGCGGATCATAATTTCATTATAAGTAACACGTCCCAGGTTCAATACCCAGTATGAAAAGAACTATTTTTTGTAATGTTTAAATTGCATGTAACGGTATTTTACAAATATCGTAATTTCTTTATACAAATTTTCGTTTATTAATATATATTTAACATATAGGTACATACATTTGAACTTTTTTCTCTGTATTTTATCGAGGAATCCCTAGATGTAGCATCGAACATGCATAACGCTCTCGCGTGTATGTAATCTACTGCATTTGTTTTCTTATATGTTGCGTGTGCTTGTACACGTTGGACACAGCGACTGACCGCAGCGTCAGCCACATTCTTTTAATTTTCTACAACACATGCACATGTATATGTATGCATACATACGTATATGTATATCCAATACGTACTTATTGTAGAGAAAAGTTCAAATATATGTATTTATTAGATGTGTACTTGCGAATGAAACCTTGTATACCACAATTACAATATTTGTGGAGTAATATTACATACAATTTAAATATAATAAAAAAAAAAAGTCCTTTCTATAGTGGGTATCGAACACAGAATCTGTCATTTAGAAAGAAATCATCATCCGCAGTTACCTAACAGCCTTCGTTGAGACTATTATTATTTTTTAAGGGGGCAGACTCCTTGTGTTTTGAGCTGTGTGCGTGCGCTCACACAAGCAAAGAAAGTCATACACGTATACGCGATGAGCGAGAGAGACAAACGGTTTCGCAAATTACGCTTTATGTCTCGATACTTGCATAAATGAATTTTTCGCGGGTACAGAACCCACGAGTAGACTTCACTACAGGGTGCTCTGGTCCGTTTAAACTCCAATAAACACTATAGGTTGAGAAAACTGTAAAATTACAAACTGTAAGCATGAAACAGACGCTGTTGTAAACTAGCAAGATGGCTGCCGAAGTGACAGTTTCGCAAATATTTCACGATTTAATGGTTTTTTCACTCATAGCACACCAGAGCACCCTTCCTTGAATTAGCACAATATCGTGGAAATGCGATTTTCCTCAATTTAACACTTCTTGAAGGCGTAAAGCGTAATTTTCGTTGTGCACCCGTTTTGACACAAAAATAGTTCAACGATTTCCCGTTAGAAGCGTTAATGGTATATCTCAATCAATTTCGTCATATTACCATCAGCATCGATAAAAATACAGATCAGTCGGTAAATGTAATCTAGAATTTGACAGCTGAATGACGTATTCATCGAATACACGAATACAGACGCAAGAAAGGCTTAGTTGCCAAAACGTATTGAAAGTTTGGTCACGTTGTTGCCACATATATTACAATTCTGCCCATCAGGAAAATTTGAACGAATCCAACTCCAGCCGAGATTTTGATTCTTACTAATAAGGGAACATCGCGAGGTGAAAGTCTCCGATTTTGATGAAACTTTGTAGGATTGTAGAATAGCCGAAAATATTCGACACGTATTTTTTTTTATTGCTTCTAATTCATCTAAAGGGTGTGAAAACCACCCCCAAAGTTGGGGGTGGAAAACATATTTCGTTTAATATTTCCAAAACTAGTGCGTATAGCAAAATGATATAAATGGGGCGATTGTGTATTTTTGAACGACGAATCCACCTATGTAAATAGTTTTTAAAAATATTAATTTATTTAAAAAATATATTAAAAAATAGTATATTGTCGTTGTTTTCACTGACAACATGCTGATCGATCGTTTTGCAAATTTGTATGCAAATACTATGAACCAAAACACAAAATATGGCTAAAATAGAATTTTGAATTTTTACGTTATAAACAAAATAATAGCATTCCTAGTTAAACTACATTTTGTGCGAAATTGGATCCTGAAACGAGTGGTTTTACGAAAAATATATACCCCTATAATGTTTTTGTCATTATATTGTGATACATGTTGTTTATTGTTCACTAAATGTATAAATTATAACATTGCTAATGAATACTCGCAACGTCTTGCACTCGTTGCAAACAGTACGAGAGGTTCAGTGTGAGTGACCCTTGCATCGATGAAAATGTAGCAAGTAAAGGTGATTTACAAATTATTATTCTTCAATAGTTATTATTTACTATAAACAAACAATTGGAATTGTTCCAGAAGTTATAGTTTAATCCACTAATTTTGCACGAAAGTATCTTAGTTGAGTGTGAATTAGGCATTCCCTCATAATCTGTAGGTGCCTGGTTCGAATCTCGTGGTAGCTTTTAATTTTGTTTGTTTTCAATTTTTATTTTAAATAATTCTAATTTTTGTATACCTTATCACAAATTACAATTATACCACTCATAACATTTTTATTTTTAAATAAAAAAAAATTAAAATAATTTCGTTTGTTTATTTCTTAAAAAGTATGAATGAATGATTGAATGAATAGCATGAATTTAATGAATTATTTATTCTATATATATAAGTTTTAGGATTTCACATATTAGTATATATATATGCCCATAATTATGAAAGTGGTCTAAATTGTATATTTCTTATTTTGGGATATTGAAAGGATTACATTTAAATAAATTAGAAAATATTTTTATATTACGTAACATTATAATTAGTCTTGATCAATGAACATTTATTATAAATGTGAAATTTTGTGTGAATCTCATACGAAAATGTTTCTTAGACCACTTTCATAATTTTGGGCACATATGAATTGTTTCATTCGTGATACTCTTTCTTTCTCGCTCGCACCGTCCTTTTCTATATTCCGTATGAAGCAAAATATCGGCTCAAGGCGTATTCAGTAGAGATTTACTGATGCATAAAATTGTAATTGATGTGGCAACAGTGTGACAGAACTTTCCTACGATGCGATTTGGCAATTATACGTTCGCACTTCTCATTTGTAATTCAATAGGATAACGCTAGATGCCACATTATCAAATGTCGCATGTATAAATTATATGTTTTCACTAACAGCGCTTCGATCGATTCGGAGTAGGCCCCGAAGGAGTCTGCCCCCTTAAGTACATATATACAGATTTGCTTTAATTGTTCATAAGAAATACACATAGAGATATTCCCCAGAATGTCATTGCTAAATCTCAAGACTTATTCCTCAAAACTTCATAAAAATTTCTAGTAGCGGATTTATGCACAGGTGATAAGTGGTTGCTTCGGGAGCTATAAGACAGCCCCCCCCCCCCCCCCCCCCCCCATACAACAATAAAAATATACATCATTTAACCAGAAATTCCGCATGTGTAAACGAACAGAACAGTATTAGCAACCGCTGCCAAAAATTTCAAGCATATCAGATGAAAGTTTACGCTAGTTTACGGAGTTATTGTTAGCTTTTAACAACTATCACGATCTGAAACAGATGTCTTATGGATGTTGGTACAGTAATATATGTAGTAGAGGGGGAAATTTTCCAAGTCGCGTTTTCAATTTGGAACCATAGAGTAACTCCATCTCGCCTTTATTAAACAACCGCGTATCGGTAGGTAATACTATTCCTATAATGAAAACTGTAACAGCATATACCAATCTTCCAATCTCAGAAAAGTCACGTGACTACCGGAGGTTGTCGCCCGTGCGCCGTCGAAACAATGGCAACTTTTACAGACTTGTTGTAATGAAATTATGCACTTAATTGAATTAAAGTTTTACAGTACATTGGTAGATATAATAAACTTTAAGAAATGTCTTGATTTTTACATACATATATATTTATAACTAACCAAGTAACAGAAATTACATCCATCGTATTCTTGTCCTTGCGCGGGCCGTTTACTCGTGTCGGTGATTCTTTCTACCACAGTTTATGGATATCAACAATGAACTGATATTATTATTTTTGAGGTTCCAAAAATTGTAGAAGTAATATCGTTTTAGAGATAAAGTAAGATTTTAATTCGACGTTTTTTTAATATTTTAAAAATTAATTACGATATCATACGAAATCATACATCATACGATAGATATTTTATTGAAGAATATCTGATCTCTAATTTGATATCTAATTAAGATATCTATAACCTCGATATTCTTTATTTTACTGTCAATTTGTCAGCCCTAGTTCATAATAGGATTCTTCCTTGAACGTTGTAACACCTCCCTGAGATAATCTTACTCGTATTTTGTTATTCTAGCCTCTTTTGTACATTGTTGTGTTCTATATTCTGCAGTGGTGATACGTGCGTTATCTAATTCCGTGACGATTATCATAGCTTACGGGCCAACGACCAATTTCAAGGCTTCCATTATTTATATGGCAATTTATATGGTTTTTATACCACTAAACAGTATTTTTGGACTACTTTCCAGATAAACACATTAATATCTTTATTACTATTTTGTTTTTAATCTAAACACGGTACTAGAAGTTCATCTTTGTTCACATCTTTCTAAGTAGGTGGTATAGGACTATGAATATTGTACAGGCGTACACAGGTCAGAAACTCGCGCTAGACGCGTCAACGTTCGCCGCGTAGACTTCTACTTCAAGTATCATATCTTTGTTATTACTACAATTTTTTCAGTAAAACGTTACAATAAAAAAACTGCCAGATTTTAAATTTTGAAACCGCCAGAGTGGCATAATCCCTTAAACTATATTAGGTCTGGGTTAGGTTTGGTTGGTCATCCCCATTCCGATAGAAGCTAACCGAGGTCTAACCCTAACCTGCCCTGATCATTCTACATTCCTGTAAATCAAGGATAGATTAAGTTACATTACAAGTAGGTTACATTTTATCGAAGTGGGAGTGTTACGCCCCTCCCCCGCCCACTCGTTAATGTTTTAAACGCCTCTAAAGTGAATTTTTATGTGGTATGCTCAAATTGATGACGAAATAGATACCTTTTCTACAATTTCACCTTCAATGTTATAGTATCAATAGTTTTTTGCAAATATCCTGGAAGCTAAAGCTAAGCGACGGTAACATGTATAGGAAAAAAGTGTTCGGAATAATGACCCTGATAACATATTTTAAGTCAATCGAAATCGGCGAGGAGGCCAAACTTCTACATAATTATCCTAACTTGTATAATACGTTATGGGTATTCTGTCTCACCTTCAAAACACTTTTATGAAATTGGTCCTCCACTTGCTTAATTCTACAGCGCGTAGAAAACAATCGTGCAAATTTTGACGTCTCTAGAAAATATTATTTTAGGAAAAGAAAAATGTCAGAAGAAATTTCAATTACTCTATTGTTACTAATAGCTGAAATAAGAAGCTTAAATTACAAATTAGAAGTTTTTCGAAATACAGCATCACTGCCGTTTCACAAAAAACGACAATTTGTAATTTCAGTTGTTCAAAAGTGATATGTACTGAAACTTTCATTTATTTCAATGAAAATAATTGCCCAAAATAGTGAATTAAAATATAACTATATCTATCCTTGGAAAAATTTTGTATTATGAAATTTAGTCAGTGTCAATTTTTCAAAATGTACACCGCAGTACTTCATTCGTAATTATCCTAGTACATATTGGGATATATATTACAAATTTTCAAGTATATATGATCTCGTTAAGATTCGCTCATAAACTGAAGTACGGTAAATAAGAACATTGATTACTGCATAACAATATTTTCAGCTAAAGAGGAATTTTTGTACTGAACTATCCGCCTTTACACAGGGATCCTAACTACTGCCTAACCCAAACCCTAACTCGAGTTACCATAGAAAGATTACCATTCCCTTAGTAACCTTGAGGGTTTTCTAATACTAAAGAGAGCGGGTTAACCCAATGGAATACATAACCCAAACTATAAATGGGTTACTAACAAGGAACGTCATTTTAGTGTCATCTTCCGACTTTGATAAAACTTGGTATACGAGTAATGCATCGAAAAATATTAGACACCTATTTTTTAAGCTGTTGATATTTATGTTTAGGGTGTAAAAACCACCCTCAAAGTTAGGGTGGATAATACATTTTCATAAATATCTCGAATTTCATTTACGTCATCTTATTGCTTATAAAAACTCACACCTTTTGTACACTTACCATTCTTTTTTCACCTGCATTAGTTTCCAAAGTATTTGCGAAAATGTATTTTTCACCTCAACTTCGAGGGTGGTTTGCACCCTCTAAACACGAATATCAGCAACTAAAAAGGACGTGTCTAATATTTTTTGATGCTCTACTCGTATACCAAGTTTCATAAAAGTCGAAAGACACTGAAGGGATGTTCCTTGAAAGATAGGGTTACTATAACCCGGTTACTAAGCATACGTAATATAATCGAAAATATTTAAATATAAAGTGTAAAAGTCTACCGTCGTAAGATCAAAAAGATATCGCCATTCTCCAATAATGAATAAGTGGAAGCAGTATGAAAGACTCATAAGTATACGCGTGATAAATTGATAAAAGTAAGCAGTAAAAGTAAGAATACTAAAAGTGTTAAAAGAAAGTAGATGTCATTAAAACTGTTTTATTAACACAAATGCTGCTATATAACTTATTTTTTTCGAAAAAAATGCTATTTCATATTAGTACTTGAGTTTATACTTGTTGAATTTTGGTTTAATTTAAAAAAAGTGAAAAATTTTAGTGTTCTATAAGATCCATAATATTAAATACAGCACATTTCACTTGAAATTCCCTGAAAATATTTGCCTGATTTTTTTATTTACAGCTATCCTAAAACTCCTCAGATGAAAAAATAAAATAAAATTCCTACCCTCTTTTCTATTAAATTACTCACATTTTCATAGAAAAACTGAGTTCAAACAGGACTTTATATATTTAAATTATTTTCAATTAAATGCATTTGAAATTACTTCTTTATTTTATAAATCAACTTTTATTACGTAAACCAATTGTATAGTTGGTAATAGTAAACAAAAATTATATTTACCGATGAAACACGAATTTTGATTTTACAAGAATATTCGAATATGTATATTACAAATTTATTTTTAATATATTTTTATCCGTTAAAACTAATTATTGAACAGAAGAAACATCGAACTAATATAATAATAAAATATTTTAACAATATTTTACGTAATAATAAAAATAATAAAAAATTACTTTTTTAATTTTGTTTATCTTATATTTAGAAGATGTCCGATTATATCTGTAATATAAAAATGAACTAGATTTTCTTTTTCATTATATGATTTAGTAACCTGTATGTTATAAATGATAAGTTTTTGTATTTCTGTTAGCTATAAACTACACTGTCTAAAATAAAATAATTTTTGTTTATTAAAACCAAATTGTGCTAGTGTCCGAATATTTTTGTCACAAACTGTTCTATTAAACACCTTTAAGAGTCTTATAAATTTTATACATTTACAATGATTTTTTGAAACATTTATACAATGAATATATTTTAACCAATTATTTACAATTGTAATTCACCCTTACCAATTTTAATGACCCTGAAATATTAGGTCATTCATTAAGTTCTGCAGATTTTTTTTATTTTAAGATTTGTATGAAACTAATGCGATCACAATGTTTTTTTCAGACCATGTTCTGCCGATTGAAACAAATGGTAATCAGAATATGTTACATCTGAAGAATAGGCTGGATGAGGGAGAACTTCTCACCCTATCTTAAAAATCAGATGAAAACAAAAATACTGTACCGATTCATAATTGCACTTTCAGTCATAATCTGCAGTAACAAATAATAGTAACGAATCATGTGTTTTGATTACTTCTGACTTTCTATTGCATTTTTTTGTTGTTTATATAAAAACTTCTGTGTATCGTTTTTAAATCACCTTTCACGCGTACTTGTAGACACAATGCCCTCACCATAAGATTCGTCAATAAATTATTTTATTTCTACCGCTAATTTTTTTCCGAATTAAAGCGTTAGCTACAAGAAGGGTGTGAGTGCAAAAATTTGGTTTTGAGAAAACAATGCTTAAAGAACTAAACGTGGTAATACTTAAATGTTAATAACCCACTTTTCTATAGTTACTTTAATATAAGAATACATATTCTAATTTTTAGTTTCATTTGTGAAAAAAGTATAACAGTGTAATACTAAAATATCAAACAGGATTAAAACAGTTTGTTATGTCTTCTCAATCATTTTTTCCACAGAATCATTTATTTTATCCGCTTTTAATGTTAAAAGGCGACATTAATATGTTAAATACTAATAAAAAATTTTAATAATAATACATCCCTTATATTATATCAAAAATTCTAAAAATTCATGGTAACTCGTTACGGGTGTAAAACTTTATAAAGAACTTCAAATTTAAAATATAAATTAACACCGTGTAAAGGTAGTCTAGTATAGCAAAAATGTAGCAAGAATAAAGCGTTAGCATATCGAGATGATCATCGGAGCAGTTAAACCGTACTTTAAAATACCCTATTTTCTGAAATTTTTGCGATATTAGAACGAAACTGCGAGGAAATACACTTATTTAAATGCAGAATGAATAGAATCGATGTTAGGCTTAAGATGACCTGACACCCTTCTTGGAGCTAACGCCCCAATTACTTCGTACTATGAGGAATTATTGTTTAAGAGGTGATTGAACCTGTTCCTAAGACACTGAATTCTTGTTAGAACTTAAAAGTCATAATATGTCTTTGGAAATATAATGAATATTATTTATCAACCATGCATAGTTTTACTATTTAGTTTATGATAGTTATTTGATAGTTGCATATAAATATGCAACTATAAATATGCAAGTTAAATTTTCAGTTTGTAGAAAGTTAATTAGTTACATGCTTTAGCGATAAAAATGAAATTTGTACAAAAAGTCATTGATATCATTGAGGGTGTTGTAAATACATACACTAGTTCGCAATATTAAAAGATTACTAAATTTTTACGCAAAAATTGTTGATCTTTGAGAGTTATTGCAACCTTGGGAAAAAAATCGTACAACAGGTCACCTCAACTCATTCTAAAAGGTGAAATCTTTACCTTCACAACTCAGAATTGAATTTTCTCACTGATCTGTTTATATTTAAAAAAGGAGTGAAAAATTGAGGATATATTTTTTCTAAGACATTTTACGAATTGAAACGATTGTTGAACGATTTCTTTTCTCAAAATTACAGCAGTTCAAAGCTCAACAGTTTGTGCTGTCAAAATTGAACAATCCTTTAATTCTGTAGACAAGTATAGGTTCTGTAGATAATAGTGTCCGGATATGATCACAACTAATTCTAAAGTATGATATATTCGGGAGAAAAACTTGGCAAGAAGTTCCGCTACAGCTGAGAGAAAATTTACAGGGTGATTCTGAACTTCAAAACAACGAAATTATGGAAATACGTTTAAGTGTACATTTGTTACTTATAAGTAGACTGCGGTTTTTATTGCAAATGTAAATTCTCACAAACATAACTGAAGAAATGGAACCTAAATGAAAACTTATTTTTGTACTCTACTATGCAGAATATCCCAGTTTTCTTTCCGCGTAGCTTTTCCAGTATATTCTATAAGCAAAATTAAGAGAAATATTTTATATAAATATAGGCTTTTAAATGCTTTATTAAAAAGTTATAACAAAAATACGAAATAACAACTGACTGCTTTCTTGGTGGATCGCATAGGAATAGATTGTCAGTTCACGTTATCATTTCATTTTAAAATATCGTCCGTTATTACAAATACAGAACTGGTATAAAGAAAAATAGAATTTATCGTTATAAAGAATAATAAAACTTAGTACGCGTCGTAAATTAATGCAACGGATTCGCGATGTACTTGCTGCACTTAAAGAAAATGAAGAAATTAAAAATGTGATAAATTCTATTTTTCATATACCTTCTATTTTTCATATATATTTTTCATATAGTCAATTATTATTTCGTATGTTTGTTATAACTTTTTAATAAAGCATTTAAGAACCTATGTTTATATAAAATAAAATAGATAACCCCAATTTCGTCAGTATTCTCAAATTCGCCACCCTTGAGAAATTCATTAACTCATAATTAAAATTGCATTTTAACACTAGTGTAAGATCTGTAGAGAGAATAAACTTCGTTTTAGAACGTTTCAACTAAAAGTTACAATATGCTCGTAAATAACAAACATTTTCGTAAAATGCAACATAATCGCGTAAGGGGTTCAAGATGACTTATACGAAACTCTCTGTTTAGTAAGACGTGCCTTGTTTTGTATGCAAATTTGGTACTAGGGCAGACAATCCTTTCAATTTGACTAGTAAATTCTGAAAAAGAATTCTGTTAAACCAAATTAGCAACCCTGTCCGCTACGATATGGTGGAATTTCGTATCCCGGATATGGCAATTTCGCTAGTTGCAGACTTTTACGTTTTATTTTAAACTAAGATTAAAAATCCCTTTTATGAATAATATAATTTATTGTAGATGTCAGATAAAACTCTAAGCTTTAAGAAACATTCAATAATTTCATTAGATACGTATTTAGAAATATTATACAACGTTTTAAACGTTAGCATGGCGAAATTGGAGTCATTTACCTTATTTTTTTCAATTTTGCTTATATATAGAATATGCTAGAAAAGTTACGCGGGAAAAAACTGGGACACCCTGTATACATTCTATAACTTTTTACACAAAATTCCTAGAAATGCATAAAAAATCTACAGTTTACTTACAAGGGTTTAAAGAAACCCGTTACTATCATAGACTCTGACTTATGATAGTTATCCTGTTAGAAGAAACTAACTTCACGCAAGTACAGTAAATTCTGCAACCCTCGAATGAAACAAGCAGTAGCGTTAGGCAGTTTGCCGATTTCAGACAAATTCTATCAAATCTTTAAACGTTTATATTTGAAGGCTCCACCCTAATTTTATTATTATTGACCTACTGCTTATTTTAATATTTAGTATCGCCTTTTCAATATTCCTTCATTTATAAATGATCATCTTGTATGCAAGTTATTTGAGAATGAATTTTTAATGTCATGTTGTGACGATTAAAGTGATATAAAAAATCATAAAAACACTAAACGAAGAGACTATTGCCAATGAAATTAAAATGCGTTTTATTATACCATTCAGTTTAAGCATTACTTCATGTTTGATACCATTTCTATCAAAAAAACGAAGAATGACAGCACTTTTATGGAGATTATATTCTGATTAGAAATAAGAAACTTGATAATTAGGTACACTTCTTTGTATCTGATTCAGTCCTTGTCTTATCGGTTTATTTGTTACAGAAAAAAAACAGATTAAAAGTCGGTTTTAAGTATTAAACTATATACGCTATTGACAAAATTTATTGCATCGCTGATATGCTAATGAAAAGTTGTTAACTGTGTTAATATTCATTCAAATACAATAAAAATATATTAAAGCCTAAACCTTTACATTTTGATTCTTTTATCTGACTTCATACAAGTTATTACAATCTTGCATAGCATAAATTATATAATCGGAAAGTATAATCATTTAAACTAGCAAAACTGTATAAAAAAGAAATACTTTTTAATGGAATCATAGCCATTTAAAAAAATACCTCCATTTTTACCGTTTTTTACGCTTTTCGTGGATGGTAACTTTTCAAATAATATATTGCAAAATACTAAACTGAAAAAATATATTTTAACTATTTAAAAGCCAGAGAAATACAATGAAATTAGAAGTAACGCAATTGAAAACAACGATGTTATAAAGGTGAAGAGTTTTTACTAGAATGTTTGACCTCAGCACTCAAGTTTCTGCAAAGTTATATGGGGCTGTATTTCTACTAAAGAAGTTGGTGGACTTTATTTCGTTAAGAGAGTAGTAAATGCTAAGTCTATAAAGGCGTCCTATAGAAAAAATTACTGCCCTCAGTGTCGGAACCTATCGGATCTATAGAAAACAGTATTTATCAAAACGGTTCAGCGCCTTGTCAAAACCAAGTGTTATTTTACAATACACTTCTTTAAAAAGTTGCTATTCACGAAAAGGGTAAATAAGGTAAAAGTCTACGTATTTTTTTAGACAATTATAATTTTGTTTTTATCTTTTCTTATAATCTTTCCAATATTATACCAATATTGCAAACATTATTACCCACACAATATTCAAATTCTCAAACATGAAGAATTTTCACGATTTGATAAGATCCTATTTAGGAGAAGATTTTATAGATAATGGTTTAATCAAAATTGAATACAAGGTTCAAAACCTAGAAGTATCAAGCTTTAATATGATTACTGAATCGAATTGGGATGTATATTAACAAAATTATGAAATATCGAATCTTGACAATTTTTCGGAAATATTCAAATGATATAATAAATTTTGAGAGTAGTGTAAAAAAAACTAAAAAAAGAATAATGATCAATATTTAAAATTGCTTTTTTTGAAATAGATTTCTCTTTAAACTATAAATTAAAAATAAAGAACATAAGTTGTAAATGAATCGTCATGAAAATATTATATGAATGAAACATATAAACAACTTTACATGATAATGTAAACCCTCGCATAGTAAAAGTGATACAGCATACAAATTTTAGAATCAAGATGTTACTGTATCCTTCATCAGACTTCATGTATCAAACAATTTAGTCTTGTTTCTACGTTTGTGAAACTTCCTAAATAGTATTTCCGATTTTATTCTGGATTTTAAAAATATTTTTCATCCCAGATATACGACTTTTTCAAAAGTATGTTATAGTGATACAATTGTAAACTAATTACGTCTTATTAACTTCATAGACTTTTTGTATTCGATACATTTTAAAATATGATCTATTTGGAAAATAAATTGAAAATGTATTTATAGTATGCCTGACATGTAAGTGATTATGTGCTTGAAAATAAGTAAATACTCAGCAATTTAAGATAATTTATGATACGTAGGTAGTTATTAATTACTAGACTGCAGATTTTTATACAATTACACATTTTCATAAATACAGTTAGAGAAATGGAACCTAAATAAAAACTTGCTTTATTTTTCAACTATTATAATTTGCATTTATTTTTCATATTTTCTATATTTTTGGATATTATACGTATACTATAACTGTTTATACATTTTCATATTTCTTATAAGGGAATAAAAATCCACAGTCTAATCATTGTCTAACACTAAATGAAAACATTTTGATTGTTCAAAATAACTAACATATAGAGCGTTTCATATCAAAACCAACAAACTTTGCCAGTGTATTTAGATCATTTTGAAAAGGAAAACGTTATGTACATTATGTCTTGATTCGTCCTCATTTTCCAGATACAGATAGAAGTACTAATAGGTACATGTAAGTAGTCGTTAAGTTAACAAATTATTGAGATGAGTTCTTCGAGACGAGATACGAGATGACCATTTAGAAAAATTTGTGTAAACCAGTTTAAATCAGTGTAAATCAATGTAAAACATAGTTTAAAATGAATAATTGGTACCAGAAATAAAGTAACTAGAATACATCTGCCTATTTCACTTTTCATATCTCGAAAACGAAGACGAATCAACCTGTAGAATGTACAGGGTGCTCCCAAGTTCAATGACCTAACTTCAAATATGAATTTTGAATCTCAAAACAAAAAAATTTTTGACTAAAGGTATGTTCACAAATATTTCATTTAAGAGATATTAATTTCTAAAGTTATAAGACTATAGGAATTTCGAACTTCGAAATATTTCGTTTGTTTTAAAGATCGTACTAATTGGTCACGATTTCACTGTTTTGTATGAGGTGCTATTGAGCAAAAAGTGTATAAGATACCTGTGAATGACATTCAGTCGAAATAGATTGACTAATAGCGCGAAGAAATTACAGACCCTGGCATTCAGTTACTCGTTTTTCCATGGATAGGTGTAATGGTTATGTCTGGAGGCCATTATTTTGAATAAAATATTTAATATACGTATACCAAGTAAACTTGAGGCCTGGAACACAAGCTTTATTCTGTATCCAAGCCTCCAGCTTGCCTGATATACCAATAATTACATTTTCATTCTTGTAATGAAAGCACACTTCCACAAGAAATTTTTGTTTTGAGGTTCTAAATTCATATTTCAACTTTAGTTATTTGTTCCAGGAGCGCCCTCTATAACATTTTTTGTTCAGAATGAACTTCCAAATACACTGACAAAGTTTGTCAATTGCCGCGTGAAACACCTTGTATCAAACGAATTGAATTTTCCAACACTTTTTACTATGACTACCGATTTTCACCCGATTGAAAGCAACAGTTATACAACGGCTTACATATACATATTTTTAAAAAAGAGACCTGTGAAAGGCATGAAAGAAAAATATAAAAATTATATATCAAAAAGTGTTTGAAAAGACGCTAAGCAATAGATAAATATAAACGATACTTGCAAGTTAATGAATTAACTTTTCGATTTTATACGCCAAAATGGTGAATACAAAATTAATTATACTACGTACATTTTCGGAAAAATGATCGCTTGACTACAGGCTAGCTATATGAAAAACAAATATAGTTTAGATTGAAAAAAGAAATCATCTACTTAGCTATGAAATTTCCCAGATGCAGATACACAGGATGTTTGTTTCATTTCAACTGAACACATTAAAATATTTTATAAGGAGGTAAATTTGATAAAAAAAATGTTTTTACAAAAGTTGTTTAGTATAGAAGGAGACGGACATTACGTGATATACAAATTTTTTCTGGATGTGGAACACATAGTGGAGAAGATTTGAATGTCAAGTTCATTTTTTTTATTGGAATGTTGCTTTTTTTATTGATAATGCGATAGTATTGTTAAGATAAATTCGACAACCTAGTGCACTAAATTATTCTGTTTTATGGAAGATATTAAATCGCGATAAAACTGGGAATCAGATCATCACATATCTCTCATTTTCCGCTTGCTAAGTCTGACCCATCAATCATTTACTAACTTTTACTTGATAATAATTCCTTCAGAGGAGGAGAATTTTTCTAAAAGTCCAGTCCACTTAGTTTCAATTACAAGGTCAAGTAAGCTTAGCGGGCCGAAGGTGAGGAACATGTAGTGATCCAACTCTCAGTTGTTCGCGATTTTATGTCTCCCCACAAAATGTAATGATTTAGCGGGTTAGATCTTTGAATTTGTCTTAACACATTGCACGTCAACTAAATATTTGCTATTGAGAACCTGAGTGGCGCATGGCGGCGGAATGTACGATAGTGGTGGAATCTTGCACTATCGCGTGACCAGTAGTTAATGCAATGGCTGAAAATCTCCCGTGAAATCATAGGACTGTCGCTCAATGTGTTAATAAATGCTATCATATTATAAATAAGAAAAATAGCATTCTACTAAAAAAATGTCTTTCAAATTTCGCCCTTTATTCCACGTACAGAAAAAATGAATATTTATGGCACATAGTGTCCTCCTCTACATCCAACAACTTTTACAAAAACATTTCTTTTATAACGTTACTTCCTTAAAAGATAACCACATTTAGTTAAACCAGATACCCTGTATATTTAAGATAGAAACTTTTGGATCTTCAGATATACAATATTGTAGAAAAAATTTAATAAGATTTAATTTGAGAAGAATTTATAACTATAATTAAACACTAAGTATAAATTATACTGAAGCAACATTAATTCAAAAATATGTACTTATTAAATAAATATTTCTTTAAATTGATTGTAGAGAATAGAAACTGCCCTCGTGTTTAAACCTATTATTATTAATTGCAGCGCATAAATTTTAAAAATTAAATTTGATAAGAATAGTAATCAGTGAAATTCTATAACTTCAATATAACGAAAAAATCATTTGTTAAGCATTTATAAAAAGTTTTGTATATCAATAAAAGGTAACAGTACCTGATGAGGCTGAGAAGACCCCTGGCTGCGATACTGATGTTGATAATTACGGTAACTAGGAGATCCAACTGGTAACTGGTTGTTCATTAGTGAACCGCGAGGTAAACCCAATCCGAACAGATCGGAAATCGACATGTCTCCTGGTGTGAATCAAACAAATCACTATTTTAAAATCACAAAAATACAACACGGCCGCAAGGGCTATTGGTTGACAAACGACAAACGGAAACGCTCATGGACTTTGATATGCCAAACAATCTGATTAGAACAGTTTTCCGTACAGTTTCTTTAAGTGATTTCTATGAAAAAATACCAATTACACTATTAAATAGCTTAATTATAATTTATCAAATTATGCAATCTGTAAAATTTATTTAAAACCTTAATTTCTGGTTCTAGAAATTCAAATTTATCTATAATGAAATTGTTACATGGATTATTTCCATGAAGAATGTGCTACTAAGATAGGCTATAGAAAAAAGGTTCTACTACCATCAATATCAGTGCTTTTGTTAGACTGCATACAAGACGAATCGTGTGAATATCCTTGGAAGTTTGATGGTAGCGGTAGGTCCAAGAATAAGTTGCTGATCGATTGCAACTGATGCTGTTGTAGCTTATCACGATGCAGTTGTTCTCTATCACGTTGCTGATACTGCAACTGGTCCCTGTCCCGTTGCTGCAGTTGAGAGGATGCGTGGTCCCGCTGAGACAACTGCAGTTGCTCGCCTTCGCGTTGCATCAATTGTAATTGCTCACGTTGTTGCAGCTGTATGTTGTTTTGGTCACGTGAAGTTTGCAATTGTAAATTGTACGATGCTTCATTTCGATCAGGCACGTCCGTTAGTTTCACGCCGTCAATATCGTACATTAAATCTAGCTGCAAATGAGATGATCATCTATTGTTACAATAAACCTCGATATTATGATAAAACTCTAAATTAGTGCCAAAGAACTTGATTAATGATTAACTCTTTATATTTCAAATAAACACAAATTTTTTTCGTTTTGTGGAGTTAACCGATTTGGCACATGGAATATATTTTAATATGTAAATATCAATTATTTAACATCACAATAGCTATATGTAACCAATTGGTTATCATGGCTACGTTGCTAAAAACTTAAATATAATTTCGAATCGTTTCTTTTTGATAATTGTTTTACTTGGAAAATCCACTGTGGATGTAAGGAAGAGATCCACGCTTTAATCATAATGATATTTACGGTTATCATTCGTAATTTTCGTAATAAATATAATTCGTCATTATTACGATTATCACCACGATTAATACACAGTGATATTTAATTGACAGATTAGTTTTAGAAAAAGTTAATCTACGTAAGTATTGAGTAGGGTAGATAGCCAAAGATATGGAAGAAGCAAAAAAAATTACTAATACATGTACCACATACATAAAAAGAAAGAAAGAAAACATTTCTAATGGCAATTATAATGGAATCTTTGAAACAAACATGTATATAATTTATTACATTGTAGAAAATTAAAAAATTTATAACAATGTTCGATTTATTAGGCATGTGTGAAAAATTGTATCCATTTGTATATCGAATTTTCAATAAAATCATAAATCGACCAAAACTAATCAAATCAATCAAACCAATCAAACAAAACTATCTTCTGTTACTTTTTACACTTATTAATCCACTACAAATTTGAATTTGTTATCCTATTTATTGTAGTCACTAAATATGTGCGTGGCTTCTAACACCTATAATAATTTCTACCAAGATATTTTATTAATTATTAAAAATTAAAGTTTAATACAGATTGTTTTTCACTGTATTTGTTGAAATACATTACGTCGAACGATATTCACTAAACTATGCTCCACGCTTTCAGTACGAAATAACGTAAACAGGAGCTCAAGGACAGCGCTCAGTTTACATTCGTGGAATTTGGAAAAAAAATTTGTAGGGCCGAAAATAAATTATGCCATTCCACAAGATTTACCAAAATTTCAAATTTCGTTGGAATTCAACGTTGTCAAGCTCAAGGGCGTTTAAGAAGAGAAAGCCTAATACAGGAACATAACCATTATACATCTACAATCGGTATACAATGATTAACATTGTAATACTCTGTAAAATAGTTTTAAATATTTCTGCGTACATTGCAATAACTGATGTAACCCTTCAGGCATTGAATTACGTGCAGCTTACACCGCTATTGATTGTTCTTACGAAAGTTGCCAAATGTATGACTGAAAAATCTATAGTACGCACACGTATGTATATGTATGTAGTAGTAGAAATAAATGAAATCTTAGCCCTTAACTGGTATTATGTCAGTATTATAACGTGGTAGAATCACTGCAATGCCTTTATCCAGAACAATTAATAACTGTACACAGAAAATTCAGTTTTTCTATTATTACCTATAAGTAATTCACTAAACTTTACACAAGGATTAAAAATGAGGTACATAGTATAAATACTATTACCCCACCATACCAATTAGGGGTTAATTTTATAGAATTTTGAATGACGAAAATGCAAGACAAAGTATTTATTAAATTAATAACAAATCAATATATTATTACCTTTTTATTTGCATTTTGTTTAAACGTATTAGAATTACTTATAAATTTCTAATGCGTTCGTGCAATCAATTATTAGCATTACGCATGTTCTACCTCATAACGTTACATACACGTACAACATACATATACGTATTTTCGTCTAAAACAGCACTAGCAAGAAGTACTTTAGTTATAAAAAAAAAAGTTTTTCCTTTCTATTCGTTTAATTCAGTTGGATAAATAATTAAAGCTGATTTCAGAGGGCGCACTGGATGAAGGCCAGACCTATCAGTGTCTCAAACGCAACGTGTTTTGCACGTGGATGACGGGTTACGGCTTAAACGTACGATTTGTGTTTGTTTACAAGTAAGGACACAGGACATTCTTCCGTCTTCGAGTTCACATTCTACGATTCCACATTGTAATTATCACTCACTAGCGACAAATTCATATACTAACAAATGAAATGATAAAATAGGTTACCAATCGATCGCATGAAATGTCAAAAAAGCGTGAGTCATAAAAACTGACACGATATTGTGGCATTTAAATAAGAATATATCGAAAGGAAAGTGTTAGAAATCATGGAGAATAGAATACAAAAGCTAATTATTACATAGTAATATAACTTACCGATTGCGTTAAAGTGGGCATGTTGATTTTCAATTGAATTTCACTGACTTTTTCAACTGTTTGACAAATTGATGTCCTACACTGAATTTAATGTCGTAAGAACTTTTTGTGATATGGTTAACAAATCACAAAACAGTTGATACTGTGTAAATATCTTCAACAGAATTTTATGAGTCGATGAACGCGAAGTATTGAAGGCACAAATTTAATGATGTAATGAATAAACAATTATGTTATATTCAAAGGTTGCAATAATATCCAATCCCACCGGTTATTTAATTATTCACCGGGGGATGATACTTAAATTGATTTAATTCCCAGGCTCGCCCATTTATGATTAAATCGTTGCTTTTACGAAAATAAAATTTATTTCTTTTTCGTTCGATTTAATAGCGGTATAACAACGATGGAGACGGAACGCCCATTCCTCCTCACGATGCTCCACTCTGGGAACTGAATTGAAGATCTGTTTCTCCCTCTCCGGGAGAATACTCCTCTTGGCTTGTACCGCACTTCACAAGCATACCCTCCCCTCCTGTTCGCACGCGCTGTCTCTTCGACGCTTTCTGCTACAATCCACAGCTCTATGTAATACGTATATGTATTTATATACTATGTATGTATGTACTAGCTTGTGAGCTTCTATGTGTAAGCGTCCCACTCCTATGTTGTACTATATACTACGAATTTGCTATATAGACTAAAAGCGCATGCACCACCAAAAGTGCTAAAGAAAGCGCCATAGTTTGAACGCTCATTCAAATATATATTTATACTAACAACCATTTTTTTGTAGTCTGGTGAAGTATTGGATGAAAAAAGTGTGTGTCAAAATTATACGTATATTATAAGATTTCTCGTGGAATACGAATAGTACGTTTCACGTTCTAAAACATGTCTCGCGAAACGGATAGGAGATAATGCTTTCCACAGGACTTTTCGCGAACAGAAGTTAATTGAAATTCAAAATTGATTTTTTCGAAAGCAAAGCCTCAGACGAGAAACTATCATACCAAATTTTTGTCTTATTTTTCCTGTAGAATTACCCTCTGCCCGCTTGTATATACATACTTACGATTTCCACCACCCTTTGTGGTGTTACAAAAATTGTTTAGTATAAAACTCTGGAAATTTTTTTATCAACTTAATGTTGTTTATTGTTACTTAAGTTGATAAAAAGTTATGAAAAAAATTCTAGAGCTTTATAGGAAGAAAATAAACAATTTTTATCTCTTGCAATTTTTTTTTTTTTAAATTGATAGAAGTCAAATTAAAAATAATTGAAAAATCAATAACTTTGTAGTTGTTTCTTTCAGTACTTTAAAACATAGAAGTTGTACAAACAAATGTTTTAGACAAACGTTGCTCGTACTTTTACGTAGAATAGGTTTTCGAAATAAAAAATATAGAATATAGATCTCCATTTAAAAATAAATGGTTGATCTTGAAATCTCGCCCATTCTTTTACCACTAAAAAAGATATTTCTACTATATTATGTCTCCCTTCATACCAAACAATTTTTATGATAACATTCGTTTTATAACTTTAGTCGTTTCCGAAATATTCCACTAAGTCTAGATAAAGCAGACATTCTGTATAGCGTAATAGTACAATAATACTTTAATTCACATGGCACCTTTCGCCACGCATGCGCTTGTTTATTACATACTTTTTAGAGACATTTTCTTTACAGCTACAACCATAGATGGGAAGCTTACAAACTAGTATATTATACATATTGTATAATAATTACAGAATCTAACTGCAATCTAATACAATTACTCCATCGGTTGTTCAAATCCCAGTCTGACAATTCTGCTTTTTGTATTGAATCATGAAGATATTCATAATTTCGGAAAATCGCCATAATGAAAAAGTTTTACCATGAAAAGATATTCTGGATCTAATGCAAAGCAGCAATAAATTTAATATGAAGAAAATAAATTGTTCATTACATTTTTAAAGTATGATAAAGATAGGTGAACTAAATATGGTTAATGCATTTATGATGAATTATGATAAATGAAATATGTAGATCATAAACTTTAAACATTGCAAGCTTAAATATTATGGTCTTAATAAGACGTTCAGACGCATGTCAACTTATAATATTTTCTATGTATTGTACATACATATATTTACCACTATATTCAATTTTATTAAAATCAGTGACTAGTTAAGTGTTAAGTGCTCTTCTTTCAAACTTTAACGCAATACACACCTTATAATATTTAATAATAAATATTTAAAAAAGCAAAATATTAAGAAAAAGGGTAAAACTGTTCCATTGGAATTTGAACACTTGACCGATTATAGTTCTACGAGCTAATTATCTCGAATAATGATTGACGCAAAATATACGAACGAAGACATTGTTAAAACTAATCTGATTTACGGACAATTATAAAAGTTTATATACATTGTGCGAATTTATACTAATTTCTGGAAGACTACATGCACTCAACAAATCATAATATTTCAGAAAAGTATGAAATTTATATCAAAGTCGTTAAAAATGTTAATAAATATGAAGTACAATATAAAAGAAGAGATTTCTACAATTCTTAAATTAATATAAATTTGCAGTGTATACACATACTCTTTTGTAAGTATCAGTAAATTGAACTGGTCTTAACAATAGTGGCTTCATTCATACATACAAATGTATACCTTGCACTGATCATTATTCGGGATATTTTCAAATCGGTTACTATTAAAATTTATAGTGTTACGTACATATAATATAATATAAAAATAACATGCAAATTTTGAAGATTCAAATCTTCATTATTAGATGTTGTTACATTATAACACCCAAGGCCGCATGTCTGAAAATTATTTGAGGTCAAATACAATGAATCGTCCAATAAAGATAAAAGAAGATAAATTTCATCTATATTTAAGATTTATCTATAGACAAAGATGAAAAAAATTATTCGATGCTGAAGATGAAAAGTCTACAAATAAGAAGGTTATCTCCATTCAATAAATATACTTTCTTTTGTATGAATAATTTTTTTTATCTTTTATTCGTTATTTGAAATTTTCGTTTAAATCAAAGTTCCACCCGTCTCTGGAGTACAGTATGCTTGTTTGTAGTGCAATGGAAACAGTATAGGGAACAACGGTAGCTCGTAGTGGGGATAAACTGTTCATTCTGGTTCATTCTATGTCCCACGATTTTATTATCACTGTAAACAGTTGTAACGACCATAAACAGTGATCCCATCGACTAACTTGTATGGTACTATGTGCTTCATGCTCATGATGATACTTGATGATCTGCTAATTTGCCTCTTAAATGCAATTTTTCCCTGAACTGAACTAGAACTGAATATTTTGTATACAATAAAAAATAAATGTTGTTTGAGGAAAGTAATATTGTTAGACACGAAACTACTATTTCGTTACATATACAAACGTATTTATTATCTTAGAATGTTTGTGTAATTTATTTATATTCTATATGCGCTGTTGACGAATCTAACATTTCAACTTCAGAACTAATATCGCTAGAATAATTTACAACTACATCTCGTGCATTGGTATCCCTTTTATCTGCAGTATTCTCTTCACTTTTATTTGAATCTTCTCGCCATCCAGAAAATAAATTCACTCTTAACTTATCAATGTCTTGAGTATTCGATTCGGCTATACTGTTTGCGTTTCCCAAAGGTTCTGTACTTTCTGTTTCTTGTAATCTAATTTCCGGAAATTTGTATTTGGGAATATCACTACACGCATCTATTAAATAATGTTTATCATTAAATAAAGCAGAATGATTTAAAGCACTATATCGAAATAGTGAAACTTCTTTTATATACCAGGATAAGGGGGTGACTCCTCTATCAGTTGTTCCATTACATAAGTTAACATAGTAGTTGTAAATGTATCATCTCTTCTAAGGCCAAGTGCTCGATGAAAAGCATCAACAGCTTCCTGTGTATTTCCCATTAATGCATGGATAAATCCTACTGCTGAATATGTTGATGGATTCAACGGATTTAATACTAACGCCTGCGATTATCACATAAAAAGAAATTTTTTGTATAACTGTATAAATACTATTATTAATATATTATACAGAGTGTAACTAATATACTATGAAATATTTTAATAGGTTGCAAGAGAGTGCAAATGGATTATAAACTGTTCATTTGGATCTTTCGATTGTTTAAATGATCGTATACTTTAAAAAATATTTAAGGTTTTCACAGACACAGTATCTGCAATAGTAAGTTTGGTTACCATTAGGTCAAATCGAGTACTTATACAAGTCAATTAAGCTCATTTCCATAAACATTTTGATCTTTTAAACATCATCAAAATTAAATTATAGAAAATACACTGTAAAATTAAGAAGTATTAAGACTTTTTTGATCTATTTTCCACTCTTTAATATGTATATCCTGTAAAATTACAGAATTCTCTGACTATTAGTTCAACATTTAAACTTGCTAATTTTAAGATAATATTATTGTAAAACGGAGGTAAATTATACATAATGTAACAAAACATTTTATTTTTCATTTGAACTCTCCTACCACCTTTTAAAATATTTCAGCATTCATTTCTTGCACTTACAAATAGGGAAAAATTTTAAAAGTAGTTCTAAACGTCAAATTAAAAAAAAAATCACAATAACGGAATTGCGTCTGAGGCTTCGTTCGTTAATTATAAATGGTCGAAAGTTGATAAATTGACGCTCGTAAATCGAATAGCATTATTGGTAAGACGAAACTCGTGACAGGAACAAGTCATAACAAGCAATATTTATCATAGCCATTTTCCGCATCCATTCTCGTAAAATTCCACCACAGCTGCATAAAGTGAATGCCCCCTTGTCACAAGCGAGGACAGTCACTACTTTCTTTAAACGCTTATAATTATTAAACAAAGACTCAAATATAATTTCCTTATTTTTGATTTATATTTTCGTTCTATTTTGACGTTTGGAATTATCTTTTAAACTTTCCCTCACTTACATCCAAACACCTTGTACATAACAACTGGTTATCAAAAATGAATATTTTTTACATAGACTATATTTATATTTAAATGTAAATCTGTTAACCTGCTGGTGATATTCCAGAGCTTCTTCATATTTTTTCATTTTTCTACAAGTATGACCCAAATTATTCAACAGTGCCTCCCATTTACTAGGTAGAATAACGTCCTTTAGACCACCTTGAATTCTTTTCATGGCTTCCTTAAACTGTCGCTCTGCAGTTTTGTAACTATGTTTGGTAAAATGATAACTCTTGGTAAATTAAGCAGATTTCCAAAATCGTGGAAGAATGGAAGTACACTAATCCAGGTTATAGAATAGAACTGCTCTTGTATGGATTAAAGTAACCTTTTAGGGATAGTATTAAAGTTAACATGAACTTACTCTAAATTATAAAAAGATATAACTCCCATTTCGTGTATGACAAATGGATCATTTGGAGCTATTCCTTGAGCCAGTTGAAAAAATTTGTCAGCCAATTTTAGATTATTTGTTAAGCCACATTCCAGTCCAATGTATAAAAGTGGCAGATGACAACCTTTCATTAACTGAGAAGCTTTGAAATAAGCAGCCATTGCTTGATCATGTTCATTTTCTATGGCAAACGAATGTCCATAAGCTAACCAAGCAGGGCCAAATAGTCTATCCAATGCTGTAGCCTTTGCTAGATATCTCCTTGCTGGATCACTTTTACCTACAATGAAGATTTATTCATAAGATACTATAAAAAACTTACTAATTTTAGTTAATCATAGGAATTATTTAATCAAAATGCTAATAACCTATACTGTAATAATAACATCCAACTGCAAACCATGCTAAGGCCAAGTCTGGGTATAAGTCAACTAACTTATGCGCCAAGTAAAATAAAGCTGAAAAATAAATACATTATATAGTAAACAGCAAACTATAAATTTCCATTTTTTGCAGAGAAGTATTATATATTTACCATTAGTCTTCTTTAATTCAACTAAACAGGCAATATGTAGAGGCAAACATAAATTATGAAATGGATCTTTTTTTAATATTCTAAAATATATAATAAAAATAACATATTTTAATTTCAAAGCTGTAAGATATAAGAATATATATTGTAGTCAAATTAGAAATTACCTTACCTTTCCGTAAGTGAAAAACATTTATGATAGTCACAATTATAATATAGTCTTTCTGCTTCTGAAACTTCCATATCCAAGTTACCTAATAATCTATCTGTAACTAAAACTCCCATGATGCTACAAGTTGCAACCATCTGCTTTTTATTTGATTCCTGATATTTTTTGAGTTTATTTTCATACAGTAACCGTAAAAGTTCTGTTTCAGCTTCCGTGCACTGTTCTCTGAATGGAAGAGATTCCAAAAGTTCTTTTTCTAATAAAACAATATGTAAATTTTTGCTTTTTCTACTTTTATGCTTTTCATTCCTTCTTATTTATCAATTCTAAGTAAAATATATATTTTACATTATAAATGTATATTTTCATACCTTCAGAAGCTGAAAGCATTTGATTTTGAACTAAAGCTTCAAATGCTTGATACGAATAAACATCATAATGTAGAGCCTGTTTATAACAATCAGTTGCCACTGCTCGATTGTCCATTGCTTCATACACTCGTCCTTTCACATATAATATTGAACTTTGTACCTACAATAAAACAAACTAATAAGATTTTATTAATCACTAATAATAACATATAAAAGAAACTATGAGGAATTATCTAAACTTAATCACATTTTTTGGAGCATCTTCCAATATATCTGTGCGATCCGTATAACTAACGCCTGACTGTGTTATGTTTGTACACATTTCAGATTCATTAATAACCTGAAGTGCCTCATTATATTCTTTTGCTTCAAGAAGACTTCTTACTGTTAAATAATGACACATTACATCTGTCTACAAAGTAACATAAATTATATCAGAAGTATGTAACAGTTTTACAATCTTGTCAAATATAAAATGAAAGTTTACTTTTTCCAGTCCACGACTTCTAATAAGATGAGCAGCTCTATGATATTGTTTCATCAAAAACATACAATGTGCTAATGTACATACATCCTTAGTATCTTCATTACTTAATGAAGCAACTTTATCTGCCCAAAATAAAGCAGCACTGTATAAATGCTGTAAACAAACCAATAATTTTCTTTGATGCTTTCAAGTCACTGATTATTCTAGGTGAAAATTAAATTTTTTAATCTTACCAAATCAATATATGATTTAATTAGTTTTCTGTAATTATCTAAATTAATGTTTTTATTGTCTAACAAGTTTGGCATTTTGTCAGAATCTGTATTAATAATTTCACGGGCCATATTTGATTTAAATTTTAAAGGTTATGTATTTGCTTCGCTTCTAAATAATCATCATTGTATACATATATCAAAGGATAGTCACTCAATACATTATTTATTAACACGAAGCGAACAGCCTCTGCGAAATGTATAAAGAACTAAATAGCCAATGGCGGGCGTTCCAAACTTTATCGTAATACACTTTGTACTACTTACATAATTGTATTGTATTTTGTTTAACCGTGTTTGTTTTTATTATCTGAGATATTTGTGAATTAATTTATTGTAAGTAAAATACAGCTCAATAAACACAAAGACATCTTTTAGGCTTAGTCTTTTAGGTTCTTAAAGGTATCAAAATGACATCCTTTAAGAACTTATATACATATTACTGTGAAGATATTTTCAGGATATCAAAACGATACGTTCCAGTGTTTCGTAATATCTTTGAGAAGATGAAATGACGATGTTTTCACATCTTTATATTATTCTTGTGTTTATTGGGTAGCCACAAATAAGGTTTCCTCTCTACACTTAAAAGACGCATAGGCTGGAACAAAAAGTATGAAATGTACAGATGGATAAGTGTATGTTGATCATTTAAAGGAGTAATACTAGCGCCTGTGAGGCGTATATTGCAAAACTTATCTCTGACACAATTTTTCCTAAGAATCAATAGCCTCGATTCTTTTATTTGTATTAAATATACTCTACAGAAATATTTACTATTACTATTAATTTACTATTAATTGTATGCATGTACATTTATTGTATCATACACGCACACATGCAACATACGCACTACAAGATGCATTGTATGGCGTAGTGCAAATACAGTGTACATATACGTATGTAATCGTATTGTATGTAATTGAGATGCGTAATATGCATATAATCTACATATGATATGTCATACATTCGTTTAATTTATTCGCTAGAAATAGCAAAATAAATATTTCGATATAGATATATAATTAAATAATTACTCATCTTTATTTTAAAAAATAAAATAAATCACATTTCTTGACAATAATCACAAGTATAGCAACAATCTTACAAATGTAGCATATATGTTTATATTTGTATTGTTTTGTCGTTAGTCGCTGATTTCATAGAAGAGGAATACTACATGCGCATATGCATTACGTTTATACATTATTACGTTTTTATGAAACTCATTCCTACTTCAAAAATAGTCCGCATGCGGCTCTATAGGTCATGATCAAGAATTTTGAATCTTCTTCCTTACTGTAAGTGTTACAAATGGGAGTAGCACTGGTAAAAGATGACAAAAAACGAATGAATCGCGTGCTAATGAAAACCAAGTTAATTGAGCATCGTTTTGAACGATTGTGTAAATCTCGGTATTGTTGACGTCTTTGTGATTTCAGTGACAACATAGTGTTTTATTTGACGACAATGTGAAAAAACAGTGAAGCTTGAAGGGGGGTAAGAGTTCGGCGAACGGAATGGCCGAAAACTCTTGCAAGCAATGTCAAACATGCGGCGACAAATTTCGCAGAAAAATGTACTAAACCAACAAAGAATTTTGGCCAAGATTTATCATTGAAACCAGTGCCAATGAGTGTGAATATATGGCGGCGCGAGTACTTTTATTAAGTATTTTGTTTACAGAGATGCTAAAGCCCGTTTGTGCCGCAGGTACATATCCCGTCTTCTATTTAATTTGTTTATAGTATATTCATTAAGGTGGCACATTGGTCCATGCATTAACGATTATTTTCTCATCTCTAGTTTTCGTGTCATTTTAAAACTTTCTTTTATTTATGATATACATTATTAAATATAATTATGTATTTAACCAAAACCGAAAATATTAGATACACATGATATATTGGTTTTCATTTATTCAGTGTATTACTTCCTCAAAATTTGGTTAATTTAATTATGATATTCAATTTATCTATATATTTCCAAGAAAATTTCAAAACAACTTGGCTTGTATTTTTCAAATTCAGTAAATAGTAGCAAATTTAGGGAAATATGACTTCAAAATATTCTCAGTGGATAAGTAATATTATTCTCCAAATTTTGGCAAATGTACATACCAGAAGCTAATAGTTGCTTAATATGCTATTGTTTATGATTCGTTAGAGAAAACCAATATTTTTATAGTACTACTATTTTATAGCATTTTTATAACATTAGAATGTTAGAAAGATTGCATTTTGATAATTTGTTACAAGTTAGGATATTAGGATTTTATCTATCAATAATATAACTAAAATTTTGAGAAATTAGATGATATTGCAAACAAGTTACTGTTCTTTAAATAATGTGTAATAATTTTCTATTAAATGTTAAAGATATTGTGTGTACATTGATCAAGCAGTCCACGTTATCTACATGTGTAATTTATTCGATACAAATATCATTGTTATATTTGAGCAATTCAAAGCATTAAAAGCGATTAACTCCACTTTTTGAATGTTTTAAAATATTAATATAGAAGTGCTTGATTCTTGCTTAAAATTTTATATTTAGAATGAATATAAATATTTTTGTTATGTGCTGTTAATCAATTTGATAAATGAGCAGTTCATTTTTACATTTATTTAACTATATAAACTTGACATACATTTACTGCATTCTTTGTAAGAATCTATTTATTAACATGGTTGTTTGGTTAGCACATTAAAATATAAATTATCTTGTTCTATTATATTAGTATATTCTCTCAAAAAAAAACTTTAAATAATATGTGGCTCACAATAAAGTGGTATAAGAGAAAGAATACTGATTCTAAAGAAAAACATAAAAATTAAATTTGTTCACAATTTACTTCAATTTAAAATTTAGGTTTCTTAAAAGCAAAGTGCATTTCTTTAAATAACCTCATTTTATGTTTATGACATATTTTTGTATATAAAGTCACTACCCTTATACTTACATATCTGGTTGCAAGACATCTTGTACATGTATTGCCAATTGATTTACTTCGACCATGCATTAAGTTGATGTATAAATTCATGCCATGTCACTTTTCCCCTTTTGTTCAAACATTAATCTATTAAGGTCCAAAGTTACATATATACAATGTTGTTGAAAAATATAAATATTTACATCCTATGCATTTTATATCTTATACATTATTTTGCAGAGACAAAAAACATTTTATAATAAAGGATACTTCATATATAGACATCTAAATGAGAAAGATCCATAAAAAAAGTCTATGACTTACAAATATATCGGTGTCTTCTAGTGTTATAAATACTTAAATTTAAAAAATGTTCAAAATGTAGAATCTAGATCAGAAACGAGAAATAGTAACTTGAAGAATATATAAACAGAATTCAATAATATAAATTTACTAAAATAAATGGCAAGTGAAATATTGAATTTATGCAGATTTGAGTTTATTGGATTCAAAATATATTTTCTTGTTTTTACTTGTAATAATTATAACGTATATGTAATAATACTAATAACATATTTCAATTAATAGCAACAATTTCACAATGAAAAATGGGAAAAGTGATGTGGTACAAACTTATGTATCAACCTAGTAGTCTAACAAATTGCAAAACATTGAAACATAGAAGACTATGCCTAAGACTAGATAATTGTAAATATTTATAGTGGTATATAATGGATTAGAATTGAAAACTTAAGCTCATAAGAGTATTAGTTCTGTTTATTTTATTCATGTTCTTAGGAAGACTGCAACATTTGATAAACAATTAAATTTGATTGAACAAAGCCATAAAATAAGTTGAAACACATGCAAGGTAAAATTGGTATTGTTTTACCTAGAAATGTAAGGTTTTATCATTGAGCAGTATTGGTTTCGATAAACGATACATTTTTAGTGTTCAGCTAAAATTGTATAAGTTTGATATATATGGTTTATTACATCAAATACGAAATAAGTATATTAGTATTTTATGAAATAAGATACATGAAATTTTTATACAGATATCGTACATATGTAGTAAAATATTTTTCAAAGTTAGGTGAATCATTTTATACGTGATATTTAATTACAAATGGGAAGAAATGTAAGGTGTGATTCTAAACACCAAAATAATTAAATTATTAATAATAATGATATTCTTGATATTCTTCTCATTCACCTTTGTACATGATAAAGGAATTCTACAATATTTTACCTGGACAGTAATTATGATAAGTGACTGTCTGCAGTCTGCTCTGTCATGACCTAACATTGATGATGTTTAATTTGCCAAGTTTGCACATTAAATTTTCCACTTGTAGCTGAATACTTTGTGTAGTACTTTGCACTATTATCTTGTGATTTCATACATGCAATAAACTTATATAAAGCAATAAGCATTTTTCTGGAATCAATTTATATATTTTTAAAAGAAAATCAAGAAACAAAAATAATTTCTGGAAATAAAGAAAGATGAGTTTATAGTAGGAGTATACTATAATAATAATAACATTGTTTGGAAAATAAACATAGGAAAATTAAATATAGATAATATATTAAATATGGATATAATAAAACATAGCTTCAAATAAATTTATTTATATTTAATATACATTAGTGATCTTACACATAAAAATAATACATATGAAGTATCCAGGGCAATAAGGACATAAGCCACATATTAACAAAAATTGAGATATTTATATAGAAACATGTTCCAAAATTATCACAAATCACTTAACAAGAATTGTTAAAAAATAATGAAAATTAACGACACTATACTTAAAAGTTCTTGTTTCCTCAATCTAAATTTTTACATTATTTTGAGTTAACAATGTCCTAAGCCACACAATCTAACGTGGTGGATAAGCAAGAAGCTACCTCTACACAGGAATTGTATAAAAATGTGTTATATAGCATAAGTTTAATCAATCTTTACCTGATTTTAGGATTCAATGAAAATGTTTGAAGTTCAATGTAACTTATGTCATTATTGCCTGGAATACTTTATATAGTACATATAATAAAATACAAAAATATATATATGTATATTTCAGGTGTTAAAGAAATTGGAGCTGGTTTACATAATAAAAATGTTTCAAAACCTGAAAATTTCACTATTAATTTAACCAAAGGTTCTGACATAACATTGGAAATTCAACCTAGTGGTCATGTGATATTAGGAAAGAAAGGAATTACACTTAGCTGTATAACTGGATCGAATCAAAATGTCTCTTGGTTACACAATGGGGTACCAGCACCACCATGTGGTATTGTACGTTGTACTCTCCTACGAAATGGCTCTCTTCACTTACATAAGGTAATTAAGGATATCAGTTAATTAATATTTGAATGAGACAAGATAGATACACATTAATATAATTTGTTTTATTTTTATACATTACAGATGGTGCAGAAGCTTAAAGAAAAAAACAATACTACAGTTAATTTTAGGGGATATATGAAAGATGAATACCGTTGTGTAACACAGACTAATTTAGGACTTTTACGATCGTCTCCTACATTTATACAAATTGCAGGTAAGTGTTACTCAAGATTATTATTAATTCTTGTATGACCAATATTTCTCTAAATAGTTGTATCTTGTGACTGAATTCACATGGACCTAGACATGGCTATTCTAGAGTTAACCATATGAATATTAAAGGCAGTTATTGACAATTGTACAGGTGTCAACTAGTATTACATATTAGGTAAACAAGAAAGATCTGTTGCTCTTCAAATTATAGCAAGATCAATTATATTTTTTGAATAAAATAATTTTCCTTCCTAATTCACATTGAATTACCCTTCTCCAATGAGAAGATTATTTACAAATTTTATTTGTATAAAACTCAGAATTTTTATGGTAATATAAGCAACTTTAAAAGCAACAGAACTTTCTTGGTACTTAATATTTATCCTGTTTTATAATATAATGTGTTTTATCAAATATTATTGAGTTTCCTTTATTATAATATAGAATAATCTACTTATAAGGGAAAATTCTGAATGAGTGTTCCAACTTTTAAGTAAATGTTGGTATTATGAGAAGCCTTAGTAATAGTAATATTATATGCAAAATATTAGTTGCTAATAAACTACATAACATGGAAAAGTAAGATACAGGGATTACATCTTCTGTTTGTATGCTGTTAACAGGTTGATAGTTGAATGGTGGTATAATGCTATAGAGCCATAGTACTATAATTCTACAGTTCTATAGTTCTAGTATCATAACAGAACTGTGTTATGCTCAAAAAAAGCTCAAACAAAATCTCGTTATTCTTAATGTTAGTCTTATTTTGATATCTAAAATTATTCCTTAAATTTTCACTCACATTTAGCTGATACCTATGCAATGCGAATGAAATATTTTATAGCTATCTATAGAGAACATTGCAATTTTAACCCTTATATTGTTTTTTATCTATAGATGTTTTGATAATCAATGTGGACTATGAGTTAAGCACTTGAAAAAAGTAGGACTATAGAAATTCTATACATTGTGTTTGTAAGGTATAAGAACTGCTATTGTCAATGGGTTAAACAAGTTACAGTTATACTATTTATATTAATTAATGATGTAGCTAGTATTAATATAAAAAGGAAAAATATATTTAACAGTGACAAAAGTGAAATCAAATTATGACATAATTATGAAAATAAAACTACAATACCACTGTTCAAAATATTATGTAATAATTTTTTATTAGTAGTAGCTCCCTAATGGGAATATGTGCTTATTAATGTTTGAGGATAATCTCATATAACTGCCTTAAAAATTAATTAAATTAATTTCGCGTGTAATGATTAAGTTTCAAGACTATGTTTATACATTGTAGAACTTGCCCACGTGTTTAAAGAATCACCTGAAAATATAACTGTACAAGAGGGTGAAGTAGCAAGATTATCTTGCTTTGTAGATAGTGTTCCTTTTCCTCCTAATATTACATGGCAACATAATGGAAAAATACTGTTGTCAAACCAGAATAACTCAAAGTAAGAAAAAAATCATATATAATATTCTATATTATGTAATATATTTATAATAATTAATATCTTTTACAGTAGTAGATATTTTATGGTACCACCTGGTGTTCTGTACATAAAAGCAACAAAATTATCAGATACTGGTTCATATAGGTATGTATAAGTACAATTATATGTATGCAAGTGTAATCGCAATTAATCTACTTCTGTGCATAGAAGATTTGTGATAGATTATATAAAACAAAACAAAATCGCAAACATAAAATAAAATCCATTATCTGTTTCTTTAGATGCATAGTAAACAATGAATTTCTTAAAAAAACTAAGAAAAGTAAGGAAGCAAAATTGACTGTTACTTCTCGATCAGAGGGTAATAGATCACATACACTATCATCGTTGTTTCCACAAGTTTCACACAGCCATTGGTTACTAAATGGAACAAATCTTAGTTTAGCATGTGCTGCATCTGGATATCCATCTCCACTTGTGACATGGACATTTATTCCTCGTTATACTGGTAAATTACATTTATGCATTTATATATTTTAATTGTACAATTTTGGTACAAATATGAATTTAATATTTTATAACTTATTTGTAGATAATGATATTGTTGCACAACCTCGCATTTTGCTTAATTCTAGTACTGGTATTAGTATATTGTCATTAATAAATGTAAATGTATCTGATACCGGGATTTATCTATGTTCTGCGAAAAACTTTCTTACAAATAATTTGGAAACTCAGGTTTGTTAATGAATCATATGATTAAGTAAAACTAGCTAATAGTAACTTTAATTACGTTTCGTGAAAATTTCTCTAGAATGTAACGGTGGATGTATTAGTACCACCATCATTTGTAAAAACACCTGCAAATCAAATATGCCCAAATGGAAGAACTGCTAGGTTTGAGTGTCAAGCACAAGGATTACCTACACCTAAAATATATTGGTTGAAAGATTCATTGAATATTACAATTAATGGTAATGTCTTCTCTTTAGTATTATTTATAATTATATGTTCACATTTGGTGAAACTTTTGTTATTTTATTGTATTAATCTTTTGTGTAAATCATTTGTAGGGCGTAAAACGACATATATAAAAGAATATAATAAAATGGAACTGGCGATATCAGCAACGGTTCCCTCTGATTCTGGTATATATCAGTGTGTTGCTGTAAATTCAGCCGGAGAAATTTGGGCTGCTGGTCGGCTTCAAGTAAATACATCTCGTAATAGTCCTGCTGCACCTACCTCTCTAAAATGTCATGCTTTGTCACCAGTTAAAATTTTTATTTCTTGGGAACCACCAAAGTCTCTACCACATACCAGTATTACAGCTTATACCGTCCATTATAGTCCCGTAGGTAAGATAATTCTTAGAAAATTTGAATTTAATAAGACTATTGACAAAAATTAAGGACTGTGCTTCGCTCAAGAGATGATCTCCGGGACAGTACAGGGACAAGAGGAGATTCTTGATTTAGATTGTGTGTGTAGCTATCGTAGCGAATCGTATGTGGAAGCTGAAAGTATATGTAAGACTGGGCGTGTCCTTTTCCAATTTGACCAATTAGGCCTGCATACCTTTCAGGGATTATCTCTTGAGCGGAGCACAGTGCTACACCTGTATAATATTATCATTACTATTGTTATTATTATATTATAAAGAAGGAGGTAAAGAAGAAGTTTCTCCCCCTGAACCGGGTAATTCTACGTCAGTAGAAGTGACAAAGCTTCTTGAACCATTTACAAATTATTCTTTTTATATACGGGTGTGGAACAATCATGGTGCTAGTGATCAGTCAGCTACCATTGTCTGTTCTACAGCTCCAAGTGGTACGTTATTTTTAATATATTTTATTCTACGGATAAGAAGAGTAATTTAAAAAAATTCTTATTCAGTTCCTAAAGGTGCACCAAAAATAAATGTGAATATACTTAGTAGTACAAAATTAAATGTATCGTGGGAACCACTAACTAAAAGAGAGTCTCGTGGTATCGTGGTACAATACAAACTACAATGCAGGAGACATCAACATCCATCTTCTCGTGTTCTTCATTTTCCTGCTAATATAGAATCTTATATACTTTCTGGTATGCATGGAATTTTTCTATTATAAAATTTGCTAACTTTAATCTTGTATTTAGTAACATCACTTCAAATAGAAATTGGAGTGATTCTCATATTGAGACATCGCTTTTTTTTCACTATTTCTTTGAATCGGCTTGAACAATTGAGCCACTGTAACTACTTGCCTTGGTCAGTTTTAGCAATAAACATAGTCTTTATTATGAGCCAAAAAAATAAAATTTTTATTTTCATTTTTCTCAATAGAATATAGAGATATTTAATAAATTAGTGAAATCTTTTAAATCAAAATCAGTAAAAATGGTATAAAGTAAACTGTTTTTAGGATCGTTAATATTTAACTAGTACTGTACAAGTCGTAAAAGAAGATGAATTTATCTAATTGTAAATTTAATGAATAACCTCATAGGGGAAGATTTCATTTCTAAATTTAGAGTATCATCTGTAACTCAACTGAAATTATTTTTACTATTTTGTAAGTTAAAAGAAAATCATTCCTTTTGTGTCTGCCTATTCGTACAAATAAGTTTTTAAAAACCAGTTATGTTTAATACAATTAAATTTATTATTTTTGTCATTTATAGCATAGTAATAATAAGATTTCTTATAAAGTTTGAGTACCTTTTCTGATTGCCCAATTCTAAAGCTTTTCTTAAAAAATATTACATTTCTTTTTAACGAGAAAACATAATAAAATTGTTAAAGTTAAATTTATTGAAAATAATTTCGATAAATATTTTGAAGAAAAACCAACAATCTCTTTTTAAAAAATTGGATACGAGAGATATGTGTAGTTAATTTGAAGGCGATACTTTTGAATTCATGTATAAAATCCTTCCTTATAATTCTTTAGATAAATTAATTTTTTGTACGGTTTGTATAAGAAGTATAATGATAAAATATTAAGAAAGCGCGATAGAGAAAAGTAGTCAACAATCCAAAAAATAATCTGATTTATACCGTCTTTTGATTCATTTTAATTTTACTTGCATTCACTATCTGATCATTTCCTTTTAAATGGAAGAAGATACAGTTCAATGTTTTTCGTATTAAGATATGAATTTTGGTTTTGAATTTAATTTATTTGGACAGATATTATTGTAATTTTAGAATACAGTAGAGATTCAAGTCCGAAGTTCATTTACTCATTTCTATAACTCATGTCATTATACTGAAATTTTATCACACTTTTCTTCTTACAATGTCTCAAGCTTTGCTTACATTAATACAGGTTTCTGTGTTAATTTGGCTCTTTTAAAATGAAAAATATTAGAAACTGTTTTTGAAATAGTGCTTTGTCTGAATACTGCTCACAGACCAAGATATGAATGTATTATGCCTAAGAAAAAAGAACAAGTAATGAGATGAAAAGAAGATTTACTCTTTTATTTACGCTTATTACTTCAATTTTTATTTATGATATTTAATTGTTATTTAAATATATTCTAAGAAATAGTACAGTAACTGCAAAGTGAGTATTTAATATATTAGTTTAATAAACATTTAACAAATTGTAATTATATATTTTATAGATTTAATACCTGGAGCACAATATGATATAAGAGTATTGGCAAGGACAAAACAAGGTTGGCCTAATGTGAGTGAATCACAATTAGAATGGACCACTGTAATTATGCCATCTGCAGAGTCAGTTGTTATAAAAAATATTGTAGATATACAAATATTAGTTGTGAATACTTCAGTTGCAAAGGTTAGTACAAATTTATATTGAAACTATATTGCTGTAATATTATATCAAATTTTATGTATTAGGTGAAATGGAAAATAAATTTTAAAGAATCTAACAAAATTGAATCTGAATTTGATCTTTGGCAAATTTATTGTGAAAATCAAAATGGACAGAAATTAGTAACTAAGTTTTTACCCAAGAACGTAACTGAATATATATTTACTGATCTTGGTAAGTTTTATTTATAGCAAATGTAATATCTTACTTTTACATTTGAATACATTACATATTGATATATTAATATTCTCACACAATTAAAAAATAACTGATATGTTTTTTGTGTAGCTGTAAATATTTCTTATACAGTGGGTTTATGTATGATAAATTCCGGTAAAACAAAGGGTTGTTTGACTAAGCAAATAGAAACTGTACAACCTGATGCAAGTAAGCGTACAGTAATTAAAAATATTATCATAGCATGTACATAATAATTAGTAATTAATATATTTATTTGTTAATCAGATAATATACCAATGGCCCTAGAAGCAATTCCCGTTTCAGCCACTTCTATAAATGTAACTTGGTCATTAAGTGATGTACATGAGGTGGATTCTTTTGAATTATGTTATCATGCAATTCATGTAACAAATTTAAATGGTCCTAAATGTTTTATATTGTATGTATGAAATTTTACTTTCATTAACGCTTTACTATCTTAGATAGAAATAATTTGAATGTATATTTCACAGAAACGATACAAAGGCAAGCATTGATAAACTTAAACCATTTACATTATATCAATTTAAAGTTAGAGCTATTGGAAATAATATAAATCAGAGCACTTTTTATAGTGAATCTATAGAATGTTATACAAATGAAGATAGTAAGTAGATAAATACATTACATTTTTCTAAACTATAGGTATGTGAAATAATGAAAACTAAATTAAATAATTTTAGTTCCAAGCAGAGTAGAAGAAGTACAATGGTTTTTAATAAATAATACGAAAGTACGAATTGCATGGAAGGAACCAAGTAATATAAATGGTATAATACAAAACTATTTTGTTATATATACTATGCATTTAAAGGATTCAACTACAACGTGGAAAAACGTAACGGTAGCTGGTAATAAAACATCAACAATTTTACCTGGTTTAGCACCAGGAAAAAGATATTTTGTCATGGTGCAAGCTATGACAAAAGCTGGTTATGGGAAACCATCAGATCCCATAATTATTATTACTGGTGGCAGTCCAAAACCACCTACCTCGCCAAACGAACATAAGCCATCACAAAATATGAAACCTGATCAAAGTCTTGGTAAGTGATAGAATTTTAAATAATTTAATTTAATAATTAATACTAGAACTACCACGGTTAACGTATATCTATTTTTAACGTACAAAAGTTATAAGATATTGAAAAATCTTGTATTTTTTTCTTTATTCATCAATTCTTTAGGTTTGTTTAGCATTGACTAGTAGCAAAAAATAACGTTTTTAAAGAATAATCGTACCAGTCAGTTTGATTGCTCTAGCATTTTGACTGTTCTAGTATTAAGTAATTGTATGTAGATATAAAATTGTTTCTACAATTATAATATTTTAAATTTTAATTGTACATGTCACTAGGTGTAATTGTTGGCGTGAGCATAAGTATTGGATTCATTACAATTTGTCTCTGTAGTATGTATTGTCGGAAGAAATGTGACAATGGACGTATTTTAAGAAAAAATACACGATCTTCAAAAGGACGTGTATCAGTAAGAAACGGAAACAGATGTTGTATAGATCAGTCCTCTACATCAATAAGTCAGCAAACAAATACTAGAGTAATACCTAATGAAATTGAGCTTTCTGTTCTTTGTTCATCATCTCCAGTTACAACTAATCCACATGTGGATACAAAAGTACGTAAATATCAACATTTAATTGTATTTAAATTTACAATTTTTTAAAAAGATATTGTTACAGGGTGGAAAATCTAATGGAATACCTGAATCTTGTGCAAAAGAGCCGTTATTATCAACGTGGGAGGTAAATGGAGAACCTAAAGATATTCAAATAACAAAAAATTCGCAGGTACGAATAATATTCAGTTTAAATACAGTAATCCCTTTTTATAAGTTTACATCATCTTTCGATATTGAACTTACACAACTGGATTTCTACGGCTAATCAAAAAAACTTTACGTGTAGGTCTCTAACTACAATAAGCAAAACTGTAATTATAGCTGTAGATTTCAAGCTAATTTCGTAAAAAATACGTGTAAAGTTTGAAAAAATTACGTAACTCAGTATATTCGAGTAAAAGAGTGCTTCATTCAATAATGATCGTGGTATAGTGGCGAACATGACAGAAGACTCAGTTTTTTGTTCTGCATTCGTATCTTGATGCGGTAACGTTTTCTTCAGTAAGATAATTGCTTTAAGTGTTACAATTATAAAAATGTAGATTATTTTATACAATTTTTCTTTGCAAAGTATTTTTTTATTATTATTAACAAAATAGTTTGATGACGAAACTGCAAATATATAATAAGTAGTACAACTTTATTCTGCACGTATACATATAACTATATGTTGCAAAACACGGCTGGTTACGTGAACAGTTGTAATTATGTATATCTAGGCGAAAATTGATTTCATTAACATTAGGAAAATGTCCCTTTTGTTGATCAACTTGGCAAACCGTGCGAATTTGACCATATCCTCATGCGTCGGTGCTTGTACTAATTAATAAACATATTTTTACAGCATCGTTCCAACTCGTAAGGGTTTAGTTTTGATTAATTATTTCCGAGCAGTTTGATAATTTTCTGGTAAAATTATTGTAGGACCAGATACAGAAAAATGCAATCACGGTTCAAAACGGGCAAAATATATCTTATTGACAAAACCAAGCGAACGATAAAACAAACAACACTTTACGTGTTGTATAAAGGCACGCAATAAGAACGCAGTTCCCCTATCAGAGATAATTCGTTTCGGGTTTCCAAATATCACTGCTTGCTTTTGTAACCGATTTAAAACTTCAGCTGTTTCTGTTGACCGCGTCGCGTAAAGCCAGACAAATATAAATTTATAGTTTTTCCGAGTCAAAGGAACTGGTCCCAAATGATCAATGTGATATGTTTGAAGAGGACAGTCACCCGTATCAATAACATGAAGAAGACCCTCTTGCTTCCCTTGTTTCTTATTCGCCAATATGCATTCAACACAATTTTGAATAATCTTTTCAGTTTTCGCAAACATATTGGGAAACCAGTATTCTTTCTTTAAAAGAAGTATTGTTTTACCTGCTGAAAAATTTCCCTTTCCATGCGTTCGTCGTATGATTTGTGACTGCATGCTCGTAGGCACCATCAAGCAAGCTTCATGATCCACTTCCTTAAATAGAAGACCACTCCTAACGACGTATCCATCGCTACGCCTCTCTTCACATGCAGAAAATACTTTGTCCAACGACGAATTTTCACGCTGTGCTTTCCTTAACCGCGCTATTAATCCTTCCTCTTCACGGTCAATAACGAAGCAATCGGATAGAGGCTGCCGACTAAGTGCATCCACATGCGACATACTCTTCCCTGATCGATGCTCTATTGTATATTGGAACTCTTCAAGCAAAAGAGCCCATCTCGCCACTCGCACACTTAAATCTTTTTTCTTCAAAGTTAAAGCAAAAGCCTTACAGTCCGTGACGATTTTGAACGATATACCTAACAAATAGACTCTAAACTTTTTCACCGCTTTTGCAATAGCCAATGCTTCTAATTCGTAACTCGGATATTTAGATTCCGCTGCATTCGTGTTTCGACTCGCATAATATATTGGATGTAAAGCACCATCCTCCGTATTACGCTGTAACAAAACCGATCCATAACCAACACTTGAAGCATCCGTATGCAACTCCGTTTCCGCACCAACTCGATACAACCGCAACACAGGTTTTTTGCATAATATCGCCTTTAATCGGTCAAATGCACACAACTCTTTCTCACCGAATCGAAATTCATTATTCGCTTTCAAAAGATCGCTTAACGGTCGTGCTATAACGGAATAGTTATAAATAAATTTTCTGAAATATCCAGCTAAGCCTAAAAAACTCTGTAACTGCTTACTCGTTCGAGGTTTCGGAAAATTTATTACTGCTGCAGTTTTCTTTTCCGATGGCCGCACATTTCCATCCTCAATAATATGACCTAAAAACTCTACACGCTTTTGCGAAAAAGAACATTTTTTCTAGTTAATTATCAATCCAGTCTGAGACGCTACTTCTAATACTTCCTTTAAATTTTCCAAAGCGCTTTCGTAATTTGATGACGGCACTATAAGATCATGCATATAAGACAAGACTACTTTTTGAGTTGTTAAATCTTTAAATATTCTATTTATAAATCGTTGGAAAATAGCCGAGGAATTGCATAAACCAAATAGAACCTTCAAAAATTCATACTGACCATCTAGAGTAATAAATGACGTATATTTCCGGCTATTTGGATCAACTGATACATGGAAAAATCGATTTTTCAGGTCTAAAGTGCTAAATATTTTTGCTTCCTGTAATAAGTTTAACGGATCGTCTATAAGAAGTAAAGGATACCTATCTTTTATGATCTTTGCATTAAGTTATTTATGATCTACACATAACCTCTTTGACACGTCTTTCTTATTAACTAAGCAACAAGACTAGCATAGTCAGATAAAGATGGTTGCACCACACCATCACGCATCCATTCTTGTACCTGTTTTGCCACTATCTCTCTCTCTACCACCGACAATCGTCTTGCCCGCTGATACACAGGTTCATCATCTTTAAGAATTATGTTCATTTTTATATCTATATCACGCGTTTTCTGCGGACGATACAATTCAACTAAATTTTCTACCGCATCGCGATACTTTCCACGCTATTCAACTCGTACACACAGTCTATATTCAAAAGCTCGCGTTCATCAGAAGCATATTTCAAAATTGGCTCCTTGATAGATATTTGACCATCAATGCTTCCACACCATTCAAAAAGTCTGCACCTATTATTAAGTCATGCGATGTTAACAAATCAGGAATGACATTAATTTTAATTTCATGCACTCCATCATCTACTGTTAAATTGGTTATAAATTCGCCCAACGTTTTATAATTGCTAGATCCTACGCCACGGAACGTAATCGTTTTCTTAAACAATTGAGGTGCACCCACCTCTACATACTTACTAGCACGCATCAAGCACAAATCTGACCCCGTATCAATCAACACTCTGACACAATGTCCATCAATCTTTACATTCTTACAATATTTACCTCTGAAAATCTGGGCAACACTACTAAAGTCTTTGGAGTCTTTGACCGCCACTGCCACTATCTTCTTCAATGGACAATTCAGCAAAATGTGACCAAACTCACGACACTCAAAATACTTTCTTCCTTTGTCTCTGGTAGGACACTCGGCGAACACATAATCCTTTGCACCGCAACTATGACATCTTCGCAACGCTTCACTTCGATGAGACGCTCCTTCGTTGATCGGATCCTTTTTTCACACTTTCTTCTCCACCGCTCCCGTTCGCTGCTTCTCAAAATTTTCCGTGAATTTGGTTGACGGAAACAATTTTACCTTCTCAGACGCTGTTAGCAACGATGCTTTGTCACTAAATCGCTGAATACATGCTTGATTTCGTAAAACCGGATCAGGGATACCATCGATAACATAATCTATTACTTCGTCATCCTCGATAGAAACACGGTTCGCCAAAATCACCTTTTCGTGGAAGTATTCACTAAACAGTTCATCCTTTTTCCATATACGCTGTTCTTCTTCTCGTCGCTTTATTTGGTTGGTGATTGAACATCGTCCGCAACTCATCAAAAAATTCATTAAGCGACATTCGAATGAACTTTGGTCTCGAATGAAACCGCTCAAGGGCTTTCCCTTTCAAACGTGAACCAACTAGAATTCGGCTCTCAGCTTTCGACAGCTTATAGAACGTTCTTAACATGGTAATTTACTTTTCCCATTGTTCATAGCGATTAGCATCACCATCAAAATGATTTGCTAAATCCGCAAACGCTTTGATGTTCATCCTTTCTCGCAAATTTTGATGTTCGTTGCTCTCTACACTAAAATTTTGCATTCGTTGCGACATTTCGATTTCGATTTCACGACGCTGAAGTTCCATTTCTCTCTTCAAAAGTTCATTGGCTCTCCTATAAAGCCGACATCTTCGCCGTTTGCATCACTATCAAATGCTTCCTCCACTGAGACCGCGATACATGCACCCTTTGGATCCGCTGCTGCTAATCATAATACAAGTTCAGGTTTTGTGCCTGACGTTGGTAAACCAAGTTTCTTCAACTCCTCCTTAAGACGCATAACAGAAAGATTCTGGTAACTTTCCATTTTCACAAACACGACACAGACGACTTGAAATCAACGCAACCCTCTCTAATCTCAACGCTATGACTACAACTTTCGATAATTCTACTCGAATCCCGGCTGAGCCTCCAATTTTGTAGGATCAGATACAGAAAAATGCAATGACGATTCAAAACGGGCAAAATGTATCTTATTGACAAAACCAAGCCAACGATAAAGCAAACAACAACCATTCGATCACACTCGCTTCGACTTCACTCCATGCCATACAGCTCACTCATCCCACATTATTACTTGTCAATAGAAGTATAAATCAGATCCAGGAAAACTTGAGTCTTCTATTATGTTTGTCACTGCTAACTAGAGTAGAGCTAGCGTATTCTACCTCCAGTCGCCGTCAGATGTGTAGGAGATAGGAGTTTGGGTCCTTAGCCAGGTTAAAAAGTTGAAACTCACCGTGAACTTTGACTACTATTTATTCAAGCACTGAGTATTCTCACGATCTCTAGCTCTGGTATTCTCACGATCTGTATCGCAAGACGAGCTACACCTAAGTGTGTCGAGCTGATCGTTTCTTCGACGATCAGCGGTTCTGCGAGGCAAAACGATGGGGGCCCAAGCCGAGTTATATAGAATTCGCCAACTTCGCGGAAAGTCACGAGGCTTAACATAACTGTGCATCGGAGCACGTTTAACTAACGCGAGCTATAACAAACGTTATACGTATTTTTCTCGAAATTAACTTGATTTTTACTATTATAATTGAATCAATAAGTTGAAAAGCAGTACAAGTTTAAAAACCACATTTTGAGATATCTGGACCCCAGAGTCACAGTGTATTAAATCCATTTGCTTTCTGTGTGACTTAATACATTTTGACTATAATACATAGGACCTAGATATAGTTTTGAGATTATTTGAAAATGGCTAAATTTGGACTGTTACTGTTTTTTGACTTGTCGATTCAATTACGGTTACCTTTATTAGTTATAGATTAATCGACTCTGCCGAGTTTCATTGAAATTGATAATAGCAATATGTAAAGCTTCCCTTGTAAGTGTATTTTGGTTACAGCAGAAACTTAATTATCCGAACTAATTGGGAGACATATGTGTTCAAATAAGAGAATTTTCGGATAATAAAACGCAGTTCCTTGATATTAATTTTCATTTATTTCAAAGAAAAAAAAGAACATAAATATATTTTTATAATAATAGCAATCACAAATAATAAATTTAAACCTAATTTAGTTTAGATTTATGGGTGCTAAAATTTCTTAACTGCTGCATCACACAAGTCTTTTAGTACACTTAATTAAATAGAATTATATTTCTTTTCTGCTTCGTACCATCTAAGCCTCATTTCTAAAGTCTCAAATACTTCAAAATTTTGGGATATATCATATATCGTCATGATCATTATATTAAAATTATCATTACATTGTAATGATATACAATCTAAACCAAATCGTTACCCCTTTCTACAGTAAATGGTGCCATGTATTAACTGTTTTACATTGAAATGTTTACTTATGAAACATGTTCGGATAATCGAGGTTCTACTATGTTCGCTAGTAAGAAGATAGATAACGTCATTTAATTATAAAAGAAGGTGGGGGGAACTGATTCAAGGATTCTAATTGTAAGTTTCTTACATTCATTAATTGCTATTATTATGTTCATAAAGAAAGAAGTATGTAATTTTTATACTCTTCAATACGATTTACCTTTGCAAAAAACTACTCTGAAGATAAGAAGTTGGATAAGTTTTCTCTAGACCATGTACATAAAAAATATGTACGTAAATACGAAATTCTTAATTATTGATTTCTGATTACACATAACTGTAATCTGTTTACTTTTATTGTATCTTGTTTATTTTTGGCATTAAGAGCGAACACGCCCTTAAACGTCAAAAAATAGGCAATGTTTTTAAAAATTTTTTTGTAGATAACTATCAAATAAAAAATTTACTCTTATTGGGATACTATAAATGTAAATCTAAATTTTATTTTTGAATTTTTTAAAAGTGAAAATATTACAAAATGGGATGCTGCTTGCTGTTCTCTTAAGATAAGACATTGGTCTGAAAAAGAAACTTCTGTTGATTTTTAAACTAGAAATTATTACCTACAATGTAACGTATAATTACTTTGATATTTCAATTATTTGACTTTTTATAAGTGACTACAGATAATTGTTTAGACTAAGAACCAGTGCTTTTTCCTTCAAACAGTAACTATTTTTAAAGTTATAAAATTTCGAAAAATCGTACTCTATGTTGTAGATAATACTTTTTAGTTTATGTATGAACAAAAGTTTTTTATTTCAGACCTCTCAGGTCTTGTATAAAGTGACAGTCAGCAGTTATTAGAGGTTTGTAATATTTTTATATTTAAAAAATTAAAAAATAAAATTAAAGCTTACATTTACATCTTCACAGAAAGACAAAACTTTTTATTTTGTATATATCTATGAAAAAAATTCTAAAACATGTAAGATGCTTCAGGTAAATTTATGGAACAAATTACACCCACCCTTTCATTTTGCAAGTTTATGAATTTGCCCTATCATTTGACTTATAGTGAGGGATTACTATCATGTAAATAACTAAAACAAATTAATATAATAAAATTGACATAATTCTTAAAATTCAGTGTAGAATAAAAAGCAGTGTTATCCTAAATAAACAAAAGCAGAAATCGGAACCAGAACAAGATTTAGAAGGCACACAACTCACGGTGGTCAGTTGTACCTTGGGCAGTAGTAGTAGCAGCTTAAATAACAACTCAGGATGTCCAGATGGAGATACATCCTTATCAAAATCTATGTGTATATCTATTCCAGCACTGGAACCAAATGGATGAAACCATTAGGAAATATGATGGAATGTTCGCATTTTCTTTGTAATGCTAATCCGTAACAGGTAGGAGGTAAAGGTTTTCATAATACTCCAGTTATTCAATTATCATGTACATGTATACATACACATATGAACGTATGTGTAAATTAAGAGCAACAAAAATGGAATTTGTACAGAAACAGAAGTAGTGCAGGTTTAATGTGTCAAAACTTGTAAATGGAGATCGTATTTGAACACTTCATCTATTATTATCTTGTAAATAAGTTTTATAAAGCGAATTAATTCCATTGACAACACAGTATCTTCACATTAACAATTTGAAAAAGAATTTTGAACGAATTCTATTTCATTTTATATTGAATGCAACTATGATAATAATAGATCATATAAATAATACATAGTATCGATTAAATAACTTGTTTATGTAAATATTGAATTAATATAAATGGAAATTGGGAAATGCACATGAAAATGTGGAAAATGTAGAGAATGAATCATTCAATGACGTGTAAGAACAAGATTAGTGATACTTTTTGTAAATAGAATAAATATTGTGTATATGTTTATAAAATATTAAGCCTCTGATAATAACGAAAAGTAAGTAATTACGCATTCCTGCACACTAAGGAAGACAAAATTATTAAGTGTCCAAGTACGGGTATGGCCTAATCTAATTCATGTTCGTTGCTTTTAGGGAGCAATAGTACTGATCATTCCAGGTTTTTAAGATTTCCGTTAATTAAATTTTAATTAAGAAAAGATTTTGGAAAAATAAATGTTTTTAGGTTTCAGTAAATTAAGAAACAATTAAATTTTATACATTTACATTATAATTTAGATTTTCACTGCAAGTACTATAACAAAGTACACATAAAATTTTAATCTTCAGCATATATCTATTAACGAATAGAATTCTGAAACAGGTATTTGGAAAGAAGCAAACATTCATATTTAACAATACCTTATTTATAATGTGGCGATTTTTATATTATACACCATTGAAACATTGAAAAAAGTAAACAGGAAAAAATAAGATTAGACTTTTCTTAAATGTACTATAGTCTATCACACATGTACAAAATATTTATAAAAAGCTAAATAGTTTTAAAAATTTATGTGACTAAAATACTGATTTAGTAATTTGACATAGATTTATTACATTCTATGTATTTTTTCCTGTTCGTGATGTCATTTTGTATGATAAAGATAGATGTTATGTTATACAAAACATTTAAAGTTAACTACATCATATATACAAAAGGGAAAAAGGAAAAGAATTACAAACATATTCCAGACTGGTGCATGTTACCATGACAGAAAACCCAACACAGTACCTGATAGAGTAAGCTATCTTTTAGAGTGAGACGTAGATATGTCATGTTATTATTGTACCTCCATTAATTGTTATTTATTACATTTTACATTCAGTACTATTTCAAATGGTCACATTACATTAAATTACGCAATAACGTAGTCACTACACAGTATAAAACATTATAAGGATAGAATTAATTCAATTTGTACATGCTGGAGACTGTATCACATATTTATTACATAAATTTCTACATCTTTATACAAATAATTTGTTAACCACATAATTTATAACTATTTCTAAAAAATAATTCTGTATGTGAGATATACGTTGCTATTAATACAGATTTTTTTATATAATGCATATTTTACAACTGTCCTTTTGTAAGTAAAAATCATAGTTTTCTTATTCTTTTCTATTGAAACTCAGTAACAATAGATTATTATATGCGAACTAGTTACAAACTTTGATAAAGGTTTATACAAACAATTAATTTAAAGGTATGTCTACATCCTGGATCAAATTGCGCAACCATCACTTTTTTACAACAAATATTACAAAAAAGTTGTGTGACAGGCTGCAGCTCTTTTGTGGCTTGTTCCCTGATATAGACGCATCTTTACATACTATGTGGAATTTATTACATATTTTGCAATCATATTTGCTAGAATCTCATTTCATGAAATACACAATAATTGTAATTGTTTATGACTGACATTTTTATAAATTTTGTTTGTTCCAAACACATTTCACAGATAGAAATACCTGTTGTGTGATTATTATTTAAATAATTTGTTTTTCATTTGTTATCATATTTAATACAATCTGTTACACTCTACGTTGCAAACGTATAGTAAAATACTTTTATATTTGTTAAAGGTATTTGTTACTCTTCTTAGAATTAAATGGAAAATAAGAATTGATATACATATAATATGTAGGTAACTTATACATACTTGAACACTCATGAGTTTATTTTCCTTTTGTAGTAAACTTCTAAAATATTTCTACATATTCTTTGCACTGTACCTATATCTTAAGTATGGAGCTTGTACAATTTTATAATATTGATGGCATTTGAAAAATGATAAAGAGGAATACACTAGTTATTAATTTATTAAAAAAAAGGAAAATAGGAAAAGAAAAATGACGTGCTCTTTTTTACTGTATACGAATTTTAATAATTGATTTTATAGATTTCTTAAAAACGTTAAGGTAGACTTATAAATTGTTTTAAATAATTCATTTTTAGCAACATAATTTATTACGTTTAAGTGCGATATTGTTTGAAGTGCTACTGATATAATTCTATCGAAAAATCTGTACTAAATTGAAAGTTAATAATGTTAAGTCAGTAAAATATTTCGTACATACTATAATTTTTACGATTAATTGTGTGAATGTGATAAGTGGTAGACATCGTAAGAAATAGAAGATAATAGAGTCGCCGTACTAGGTGTTACCTAAGTATTTCACTTGTTTACAAAAAATGAATTATAATTACAGTATTGAAGTACAAAGCAATAAATATGCTATCTTTAGACTTATACAAAAAATTATAAATATCATATTTAGAATGTAACGTTTTTTATGAAAGGAAACTGTTTGGAATTGAGGCTATTTTAATTGCAGATTATTGAAAAATATTTATTTGTCTCATACATTAGATTGACATAAAAAACTTATACTGTCAGAAAAAACATTCTATATGTTTTTCTGAAATATTTTCCCATTACTCTAAGTAATATGTTACTCTACAGTAATATATTACTCTAAGCAATATTTCAATTAAGCACTTAAGAAATAATCTACATGTAGCATTTTTCACTTGTGTGGAATTTAATTTCCTAATATTTTTATACAAATTTCGTAGCTTTATTAACGAATAAGATAGTAGTTTTACTTTACATCATTTGCAATAGCGTTCCAAGAAGAGGCAATCCAATAGTACCGGTACTGGCCATATATAGATAAAGTATTAGTTTATAATGTACGGCGACTCTAGTCAAGTAAATATACCTCCAAACAGATACCCTATCTAGGGTAGCTGTCTTATATTACTTAATTTTAACTTAACTTCAGTACCTATTACACACTATAATTTAGATTTACACAATTTACCTCAGAAAAAATATTCTCATATACAGTAAGTAGGTATAGCCAAGACATTATACTTTATTTTATACGAGTTACATAAGAGAATGAATAAAAGCTAGTAAACTAAAGTTTGTATCATTATCGTAAATTACAATTATTATATATTAAACAAATTTTGTTAATTTATTTTTCATAAATCATTATTATTTTTTACACTCACCTACGTCATTAAATGATTGTTATAATTATGCTGTTTTTGGGGTGCAGTCATTTTGTAAACATATTATCTACAAAATAGATTAAAAGTACATGTATTTTAATATATTATATATATTGAACTATATAAAATCATAATTTCACTGTCCAAGATAATAAAATTAAAAACAATATGCAAAATATTTAACAATATTGTTGATCTTTTTGAACGCAATATCTTGTAACAAACGATTAAATAAAATTTCAACAGTGTGTTGACGTTATCTATCATAGAATATGAAAGATACATAATACCTTTCCCTAAAAATTCAATCAGAAGGTTCAATAAATAAACATAACTGTATAAATGCATTAATAATTTTATTAGTAAAAGATTAATAATTATAGCCTTAAAAATGTATTATTAATTATACTAAGTTCTTCTGGCAGTTAGAGCCTTTAATTTATGTGTTTTTTTTATTGTATCTAATACGTAAAATTAGGCTTACATTTATGCTATAAATCTATTGACTTAATTGTATTTGGCGTTTTAAGAATATTCTTAGCTTAATTAATATTATTTGTACTTGATTTAATACATAATATAATTTGAATATATTTAATATTTCAAACCTACATAACCATCATTTACTTCAAATAAAGATTTCTGAACTCGAATTAGAGTACTTGGAAGATCTAGATTGGAATGTAATGAATATAATAACATAAAAACTTGTCTACATTTCTATGAGTTTCATTAATTCCTTAACACTTTTATTTACATTTCCAGTCTTGAAAAATGTAGTATAAAAAGCATTTTTAGCAGTATATATAAATTTTTAAAGTATTCAAATAACTATATTTGGTGAGTCACCTAACTCAACTTCCTTAAATTACTTAATATTTCTTTACTCAACATCAATGCTCTCTCTTAAAAGTGACCTTCATATCCACGATAAAGGAGCAAAATAACTAAAAATTAATTATATTATACATCTCTTTTGATATTATACAATTTTTGCGGAAAACGCCTTTTTATACAAAAGTTTATAAGTAATTTAAGGTGATTAAATTAAGTGTCTCACTCTATATTATAACATATTAAGTATAAGCAATGTAAACATCTAACTTCCCATTTCTTGAACAGTTTTTCGCTTCCTATTGCTCATATCTGCCAAAAATTGATTAACAGCCTTAAAAGGTATAAAAACTTTATACATCGATCTATGATGTATGATCAAGTTAAGTACATTGATTTTTTCAGTCATTTTCTAATAAACTTTTACTTGAAATCTTCATATTCCATTAGTACTCTATAAACTCAACTAACAGCACTTACTAGTAAATAAAATACAAGTAAAATGTATAATATACAATGAAATATGTAGTTTGCATAGATTACTAGGCACAAGGTGAAACGCTCCAAAGTTATTTATACAAATTATGATAAGCTATTTCGGTGTTTCATTCTGGCAGTCTATATTATTAAAATTCATACAACCAAGGAATGTGGAAATATCTTCATGTTTACATAATCATCAAGTACCTGCACAGAATTAATAAATATGATAAAAAATTTCAGTAAGGGAGCGGTCACGTTTAACTATCACTACTGATCGTCAGCCACCGACCAAATTTCAAACGTAGAAATAACAGGTTCAATATAAAAATTATATCTAAGAAATAATAATGTTACTTGCAAATTATCTACTATGAGTAATTTTTTAGATATAATTACTGTATTGAATCTGTCATTTGTATGTTTGAAATTTGTTCGGTGGCTGTTGATTAGTGGTAATGGTTGAACGTGACTGTTCCCTAAATAATAAATTAATAAATACTTTTAAAAGTAATTAAATAATTTTGTACCTCTCTCAAAGCATCTTTTGTTAATTTTGGATAAAGGTAAGTAAATCCAGTATTAGATAATTTTCCAGGTTGTAAGTACAAATGTTTGTTGTACAGAAGTTCTTGATCTATATATGGAGACAAAGGACTATTTTCCACTCCATCTTTATTACAAGCCTCTGCCCAAGGTCCCATGTGCTTGTCATTTACCTCTTCAACTACTGAACTCATGTCTGTCTAAAATATGTAATAAATCAATAGTAACTTTACGTTTATTTTGAAATAATTTTTTGGAGATTATATTAATTCTTAATAATTAATTTATATTGATAGTGGAATAATTGTATATCACAGAAATGATATAGTATATATGCATTTAAAGTACACAAACATATATGCAAAATATATCAGAAATAATATAATGAGCTTTCTTTCATACTTTAGCCAATGTAGATAGTGCAGTGCCCCAATAATCGTGATTAATGTTAAATAACTCTGAAACTATAGCACTGATTGATCCTTGAGTAGAATCACCTTCATCGACAACATTATAGGTTTGACCAATAGCTTCTGGTTTATTTACTACATGCCAAATAGCTCTAGCTACATCTCTCACATGAACTGTATTCATGTGAAGTTCTGGTCCCCAAAGTAATTTCATCATTTCTCCCAAATGTTTATACACTGCTCCTACTACTAAACGTGGCGCTGTAAGAAAATTAATATTTTAAGTACAACAATTATTTTGTAAAACAATTTTCTTCGTGTAAATTTTACAATTTGGAAATTTTAACCTTTTAATGGTGGAATTTTGTGTTGAAAGCGTGCATATAATGCAGAATAAATACACTTACTGTGAATTTGAATTAATTATAATAAAATGGTAAGACCTAAAAACGGTATTTTATTTCTTCATGTGACAAGTATGCTTGTCATTACCCTAAAAGTGATAATTTCCTTATGCCGAGTATACTCGTCAAACACCGTTAAAGAGTTAAAATCAAAATAATTAATTGATACAAAAATCTTATAAAAGAGATGATTTACTCATTTTAAATAATAAAATTGAAACTGTTATTACCTAAACCACTTCTATCACCACAACCATAAACAATAGCTGGTCTAAGTATTGTATACTTTAAATTTGGTATATTTTTTAAACCATTTTCCACTTGTAACTTATATTTTGCAATATATGTCCATGGTTCTCCAGAATCTTCCTCTTTAAGAGGATTCTGTAAAAATAATATAAATTATTGGTTTTATTTTTATCATAAATTTAATAATGCAGAAACTTATAAAAAAATGACATACTTTTTCAGAAGTATTGAAATTACCAGCAGATATTTCTACATAACGGTCAACTAATAGCTTCGCTGATTGTTGAGCACAATTCATGCTTAATTTATAAATTCCTTCTTTATATATTGGGTCTGTTTGACCACTTTTTGTTTCTCCAGCACAATTAATTACATAATTAAATGGTTTATCTGATATAAATGCATTCTGACAAGAAACTAAAAATATTGTAGAAATTTAGTATATATTTTACAAATAGTAAAGTGATTAACATTATAGTTATTTAATGAAAATGTGAAATATTAGAGTCAAAAGACATAAATATATCAAATGAGTATGTGTGTACTTCACATAAATTACTGTATTGAAGTTTATAAAATTTATTTGGATAAAATCAGTTACAAACAATGATCAAAAAGAAGTCTCTCACTTGAATGTCAGATATGTTTCAATAACTGTAAAATGATCAAAGAACATAATACAGTTACCTTTCATTAGTATTAACAGTTTAAAATTCATGAATTCTTATACAACATAATGGATATATATTGAACTCATACACATCAATTTCGATCAACATTTGTATGTTTGCTGAGTATTCAAAAATATAAAACCCATCTTTGTTTCATCAACAACCATTCATATTAAAGAAATGAAATTAGCCCTCACAACTGACAGTCAAAAACATATTTCCTTCAATATTCCAGGAAGTATTAGGTGTGGGAAAAAAATTTTCTTTATAATTGTGTGTACTCAAAAAGCAAATTCACTTTGAAGAACAAAGTTAAGGAAAAGTCTTCTATTTAAACTATACTGAAAATGTTATTCTTTTGTTAAAATGTTAAATTTAATATTTGTTCATCAAGTTTCCTTGCAAAATACCAAGCAATTCTCATGTAATTTTATGAATGAAAACTGTGATTTGAAATAAGAGATACACATTTTTTGGTTTTTGTTTCTATGATTTTTGCTTTTACAATAATAATTTATAATACACATATATAATTGTACATTTTTGTAATATTCTGGATTATTATACTACATTATATTTTGTCAGTTGTCTTTAAAATAGATCAATCATTGCCCTTAGATTAAACAAAATCAGTATATGTGGGTTTAATATTGTACATTGCATTTCAAAAGTGACATATCTCAAACAATATAATTTTGAAATACAATTACAAATTGGTTTAGTATAATGAATAACTATGTAAAAATTTTGTTAGTTAAATATAAAAATTGTAGAATTTATTTAAAGAACTACTCTTCAAATATATGTAGATTATAAATTATTTAAATAATAAGAAAATCATCCTATGCAAATAACTCATAACTATTTTTTTGACAGATTATTCAGGTACTATAAGTTTCATTAAAATAAAACTACTTTTTAGGCCTATTATTTAATAAATAATTTTCTTCTAAGCTCACACATAGTTTTTGCTTTTCCTGAAAAACATACTATTTTGAATTGTTATTCTCAAAATACATCTACGATATGTTCTTTTATAAACTTTAAATTCTAATATAATTATTAAATAACATCAATTCCAAATTTAAATAGCTTTGGCTAACAGTCATTCATGAAACCAAAAGCGTATCGTAAGATATCATAGAGTATTAACAACCTCTGTTGACTATAATATTGATAAATTTGTAGATTTCAAAGATTTTCTTAACCTAGATTATTCACACTTAAATTCTACAAATATTCATGCAAGGAATATATGAAGAAACTGTTCCCCAAAAATCTCATGTTTATAACTGTTACTAATATTCAAATTACCTGTATTGATTAAATTAGCACTTTTAAATTCAAACAACGGATGCTCGAATATTTGTTGATGTTTGGCATTAAGCCAAGCGGTTTGAGGAGGTACTTTATCCGCAACACGAATGAAGGATACAAGATCATTATCCAACAAATATTCCACAAGATTACGTCCTATGAAACCACATCCTGTTTCGATGATAAAACTTTTTTTAATTCTATTTATCATTTCCGTCATATTATCGTACATTTAAAATGGACCAACCACTTACCTCCTAAAATTAACACTCTTGGCTTTCTGTCACAACCAGACATTGCCATGATTTATCATTTAAAATCAGCCAGTTACTTTGTCGTCAGTATTGTAAATATATATTAAAATGGAAAAAATATTAATCACTAGACACTTCAAGAGAATTTAATTATAATATGGTTATCGACATACTCACTTCTTATTTAACCTCAAAAACTAAATTTAACAAACATGTTAAAGTCGTATTTGAGTATTTTTTGACACTTTGTGAAATGTCGTAAAAAATTTCGTTATCTTAAATTAAAAACAAGATTACGAACTATCATCTATCGATCACCAAAACTACAACTAAAATACAATTTAGACACTGATTTACATACACTGAATGCAGCTTAGATAGAATTTATGAACGTAGAAACCTCACACGATGATTAGGGAATTACCATTTTTCAGGCTAAACTGGACTAAACCACATGCGTTGTCTGAGTATAACACTAAAATTCTTAAGTATAACCTGGTATGACCACAGAGTATTTCACTGATCTATAATAGTGGATGCGTATGTAGTTCATCCAGCAACCATTTCAACTACACTATCTACGAGAATAAAGCATATGCGCCACCTGCGTGAGGTAGATGATACTAAACTAAAGGTATATTCCTGAATTTCTGTCTGGCACTCCTGCCCACACACATAGATATCGTCTCGATATCGTGATGATTCGTGCAACATCTGGTGCTATCGAGTAGCATTTGCAAAGACATCATATAGACATCGTAACATTATCTAATGTTTATCTACAAATGTCTTTTTTAACGCCAATGGGAAGATATCTAATAGACGTCTGCAAATATCTGGTCGACACTCTTTGAATCTGTTGCGAAGATGGCTAAAGATGTCTACACGATATCGTATTGTTTAATATTTGAATTTAATACGATATTGTATAGATAACTTAACAACATCTAGTTTTAGATAAGTGGGGAGAGTTAGGGTAGATTAGCCTAATTTAACTTAAATTTGAATTGTATATCCAGCTCATTGCATCATTTTTATCTGGTAACCCTCAAAACTGCTGCCCCCGTCGGCCAGAAGTAGAAATACTGAGGTCTTGTCTTCGTTCTAGATACTCTTAAACGCTGGTTATAACCTATCATGGAATTGTCAATTCTGTAACCTAACAAGTGCAAATGAATCATGAACAAAATTTTTAGTTGTAAAATGTTTGTAAAGTATTTATTTGAAGTTTTCGCTCCATGTCATTCAAAGAATATGAATGTGATAATAGGGTGAACAGTGCACAGGAGTTAATGTACGTGATTCATAATCGTTTGGATGTGACAAGATGATACAGTAATAAATATTAATAATGATGCAATAATTTGATAACCCTCTAGCATACAAATCAGATGACAAAACACCATATTATTTAATTGTGAAGAGCAGTAGAATAGATTACCCAACCTGTTAGTTTGTTAGATTGTTACATCTAGAAACCTGTGAATTTATTTTCTTTTTTATGTTTTAACTTATTTATAGCAAATCTCTCACAAGTATTTTCTCTTAGGCATAAAAGTTGAGTCTTGTTACTCTTGTATTTATGAATGAAAATATACTTTTTCTTTCTAGTTATAGACCTATAAGCAAACAGAACCTTATGTTAAGGGCTATAACTAGTATCAAATTTCTCCTTTATGTGGAAGACTTAAAAATCTTTTACGCTATTATAAACAGACATAATACCATTCTGCTACATTATTTTCTTAAACTTTGCAAAAAGAAGTCATGAAAATAATCTTAGATTCAAGATATTCAAGTGTATTATAATCCACTATTGCCAGTATTCTTCCTTTGGTTATCATATTTACCTCCTATCTATCTTTTAGATCAAACGAGCATGCGTGGGTCACAACTCACAAGTCACAATTGATCTGTATACAAGGAGAGGCCTCAAACGGTTTATACTCTGAAGATTAATGAGCCAGTCAGCCAAATCTGGCAATGTCAAAAATAGATTATAATTTGGTTAATAATATGAAATAGTATTGCATCATTGCATAATTGCA